>NC_056575.1:21098049-21159446 GCF_018340385.1 Cyprinus carpio
ATGTTCTTCGACAGGACTACTAGTCATATGGAGCATTCTGGAGTGTCCTGGAGATGTTCTTCGACAGGAGTTCTGCTCCGACTCTGCTGGGGTGCAGGCCATTAGCGCGAAAAAGCCTAGGACGCTCCCAGAAAATATTCCAATTATTAACAAAGAGCAGTATCTGTTTTTTACACCATGACAATAACCATTCATTTAAAGCAAAAAGTCTACTGAACCTTTTGTGTCCTCGTCGATACGTGGGCAGTAATTCTGACACGATGATCGTCGCCACAGGCATTGTGCTGCGCACCATCTCAATCAGGCTCCTGAAATCCCTCTTCAGTGTCTCCGTCTGCCGCAGCATGGTGTTGTTAACCTTCCCTTCTCGCGGAGGGAAGTGAAGCGGTTCCGAGTGGAGATCTCGAAGACCAGAGGGGGAGGACCGGGCTCACCTACAGGTCGCAAATCTGTTTCTCCACAGCCTCCATCTCAAGCTGCACCAAATGCAGCTTGAACGTGTCCTCACCTGCACTCAAAGGTAGACATACATCCACCATTAAAGCAAGTAACAGTTAGTTAAGCAATTGTAATGTGTGAGAATAGAGTATTAGCAATGCAAGCGGGATTAGCGGCAACAACGCTGGTAATGCTAACGGGCTATAAGCTAAATATCGGACTTGGGAAATCAAAATAAAACTACTGATAAGGCACTCTGATTGTACTTGACGGAGCTCCAAACTCAAACCACGTGGCAGCTTAGAAGCAATTTTGTTCAGTGTATATGTATATATTAAGATAAAAAATAGTCAATAAAAAATTACCTTGATGGAGCTCAAACTAAAGACACACGGCAGCAACAAACTTTTACTCCAAACTCACTTTAAACAACCAATGAGTGTTTGTAATAACTTCCTTTTGTGATCACATGTGGAATGTGGTTGTTTACTGTTGTTAAAATATGCTATTTATAGCCTTTCATATCGCTGCACAAATTAGCATTTCATATGTACATATTCTTTATGGTTTTCAAAATGCCTCAAATTTCAAGCAAATCACATACAAAGCATATCCTTTTGTAAAAGTGTGTTTATTATCTTTGGTTTTTGTGTGTAAAAGTGGTTATCTGTGTTTGTTATGGTCAGATGTGTATGAGGAATAACACAGGAAATGCATCACAGGATGACGCGGCTGGATGAGATTGTAAGGGAAACAGGTCAATTTAGCTCAAAGGGAATCATTTAAGATTTTAAAGAGGCAGTTTTGAGAGCCTGTCTATAGTGGACATACTGTTTTCCACGCAATTCTAAAAACTTCAATAGTTTTCTCCATTGGCATACAGTCTCCATTGGACTACGAGTTTTCTTTTCTTAAGAGAGTGGGGTATTACTGTTATACCATGGTCACAGTACGTTTTTCTTAAACCTTTGTCCATTAAATGGGGGCAACAGCTTCTAATGTATTGGAGAAGATGGTGCCCCTGTTGCCAGTCATTTCATCTAGTTCATGAGTATTTCTGGGTACACATAGCAGCTGAGATAAATCAGGCAGGTTATTTGCGAATCTGTCTTTGGTGGCTGGAACAATAGTTCTGACCAGACGGTAACGCTGAGCCATATAGTTAATATCAGTGATACGCAGCATGCATGATTCAAGGAAATGGTCAGTAACATCATCACTTTGAGGTATGATATCTATATCAAATATCCATGCAATACAATTAAATCTAGTGTAGGATTAAAATGATGAGTGGGCCCGGTGACATTTTGCTTGACTCCTAAAGAGCTTATTAGGTCAGTAAACGCAAGCCCTAATGCATCATTTGTATTATCAAAGTGAATATTAAAATCTCCGACAATTAGCGCTTTATCAACTGTAACCAAAATGTCTGAGAGGAAATCTGCTAATTCTTTTAGGAATTCTGTATACGGCCCTGGTGGTCTATACACAGTGGCCAGAGCAAGAGATTAAAGGGGCTCATTTTTTTGCATATCTGACAGTATAACATTAAGCAGAAGTATTTTGAATGACTTAAACCTGTATCCTGTTTTCTGGGTAACATTGAGAATATAACTTTATATTGTTGCAACACCTCACCCACGACCAGTCTGACGGGGCTCATGCTTATAACAGTAGTTTGGTGGAGTAGACTCATTTAGACCAATATAATCATTTGGATTTAGCCAGGTCAAGCAGAGTACATCAAAACTATTATCTGTGATCATTTTATTTACAATAACTGCTTTGGGTTTGAGGGATCTAATATTTATGAGCCCAAACTTTAAAAATTGTTTTTGTTCATTTATTACATTTATATTAAATTTATATTTTGACCCCACTATTCGAGGGAACAGACACAGTCTTAATAGATTGGACAGCGTAAGTACTTCTATCATTTAAGCGGGTAGAACAAAAGCCATCATAGTAGTTATTTGAAAATTGGCTTACTAGTCATATGGAGCGTTCTGGAGTGTCCTGGAGATGTTCTTCGACAGGACTTCCACTCCGAATCTGTTGGGGTGCAGGCCATCAGCATGAAAAAGCCTAGGACGCTCTCAGAAAATATTCCAATTATTAACAAAGAGCAGTATCTGTTTTTTACACCATGACAATAACCATTCATTTAAAGCAAAAAGTTACTGAACCTTTTGTGTCCTCGTCGATACGTGGGCAGTGATTCTGACATGATGATCGTTGCCACGGGAGTTGTGCTGCGCACCGTCTCGATCAGGCTCCTGAAGTCCCTCTTCAGTGTCTCCGTCTGCCGCAGCATGGTGTTGTTAACCCCGGCATGAAGCAAGACCGCTTCGGGAACTCTTGTCGACCTTCAGTATCTGCGCAGAAACATCGAGAACATGAGCACCAGGGAAACAGTGAGTGTGCAATTTACCTTCGGCTAAAGTAGCATGGACTTGTCAGACGACGGAGTCTCCGACGATCACAGCGTTGCGTTCCTTCTCACGGAGGGAAGTGAAGCGGTTCCGAGTGGAGATCTCGAAGACCGGAGGGGGAGGACCGGCCTCTCCTCCAGGTCGCAAATCTGCTTCTCCACGGCCTCCATCTCGAGCTGCAGCAAATGCAGCTTGAATGTGTCCTCACCTGCACTCAAAGGTAGACAGCTTAAAGCAAGTAACAGTTAGTAAAGCAATGGTAATGTGTGACAATAGAGTATTAGCAATGCAAGCGGGATTAGCGGCAACAACGCTGGTGATGCTAACGGGCTATAAGCTGAATAGCGGACTTGGGAAATCAAAATAAATCTACTGATAAGGCACTCTGATTGTTTTTGTTGTAGAATACGATAGAGGATATATTCACATGTTATAGAAACGAAAATGATGGTGTATAAAATTTTTAAGATAAAAAATAGTCAATAAAAAATTACCTTGATGGAGCTCAAACTAAAAACACACGGCAGCAACAAACTTTTACTCCAAACTCACTTTAAACAACCAACGAGTGTTTGTAATAACTTCCTTTTGCGATCACATGTGGAATGTGGTTGTTTACTGTTGTTAAAATATGCTATTTATAGCCTTTCATATCGCTGCACAAATTAGCATTCCATATGTACATATTCTTTATGGTTTTCAAAATGCCTCAAAATTTCAAGCAAATCACATACAAAGCATATCCTTTTGTAAAAGTGTGTTTATTATCTTTGGTTTTTGTGTGTAAAAGTGGTTACCTGTGTTTGTTGTGGTCAGATATGTATGAGGAAGAACACAGGAAACGCATCACAGGATGTTGGGGCTGGATGAGATGTACAATATGATTGACATTTTTACCAACAAATTACAGCGCGAACACGTAAGAGTGTAAACACACAGAGAGCCCAGGGAACTGCTAAGCTTCATCAGATCGCGTAAATTAGTGGAAAATGAATAGAAATGATGATTCTGTCTGAAGAAATATTAAGTAAACAAGAGTAAATATATCTAAATATCTCCATGTACATGCATCTTTGGACTATAATCCCTTATTTACGCTATTCAGTGAAGCTATGTGAACACAAATAAACTGCTGCTGACATGATTGAATATGAATGCCTGGTGAATTTTTATTAAAAATTTGACATAATACGGATTTATTATTTTGCACTCCTGACATAAATTACTAAATTACTGTTACTGCAACGTTTTACCAAAACAGTGATCAAATATCAAAGCTAGATTCTTTAATCTTTCTACTGATTGCACAGTTTGTCCAGAGTGTGATGTTTAACGTGCTGTGAAATTGAAACAATAATCTCTGCCGTTGACGATCTTTGACCGCAAAGGGTTTAAATGCAAATGAGCTGCTGCTCACCGCCCCCTTTTCCAGAATAGAGCTGCGTCATTACAGCTCGGACCTGCTAAAAATTTAGTTTTTTTTTGTTGGACCTGCTAAAAATCATGTTTATTGCGCTGAAATCATGCGTTTTAAACCATATTAGTTTAAACATCTGATATAGGGTTTTCTGAGTGCACACATCTGAAGCACACTTACAGAAAGCGGCTGTCACAGCATGTGAGTACAAAACTGAATTCTCTTTCACACAGATGTTTACGTTAAAAACACACGAGTTACAAAAACAGTTGGTAATGTCTGTGAAGGTTTTAGATTTGTGTGGCAGCAGCAACATACAGTAAATAAATCAATAAATCCACTGCTCTGTTGTCTCCTCTGAGGCTGGGACTGTGAATAGTGTTCTGTTCTCGTCTGTGCAGCCAAAGACAGAACAGTTAGCATGTTTTGCTCAAACTTTCACCATGGCATTAGAGCTGGTACACCATTGTCACTTGCGAAATCAAAATGACGGCACAGATTAAGGGGCGAAAATATTATAACAAGATCCCTTTGCCACGTCACCAAGGAAGCGAAATCAGATGCGCTCGTTTTCTCAGATGCTTGAAGAAAAATGCTTACCTAAACAAAGTTACTGTATTAAACTTTTTCATGTTTCCTTGGTCGGTAGATGCACCGGGGACCTGATGATAGCACTTAAAACCTGAAAAAGTCCGATTTTCATGATATGTCATCTTTAAAATATGAAATAACATAATGCTGGCAATATGAAATATATACAAAGGCTCATTAGATCATGTTAAAATACATCAGTTAGGATTAGAAGTAGAGTTAGGCAACAGAATAAACAGTTTGTACAGTATAAAAACTGAAAATGAATGCAGTTAATGTCCAATAAAAGTTGGTTTAAAGCACTTAATATTTTCTGTTTTTTCCATGATCTAGTCTAAAGTGAGGGGTATTTATCATCAATAAGTTGTTAATAGAGCAATTTCTAATTCTTTACATATGAGCTAATTAAACAGCAACACGTTGTTAATTACAGTGACAATGAATGATGAACTCACTATCTGTATATAGTCTATAAATGTATTAACAACAGTTTATAAACTACTAATGAACTACAATAGTTTTAAAATTAGTTATTTGTTATTGTATAATTATTCTAAAGTGTTACCAATAAAGTCTAATTACACTGTAATTAGCACAAACATGTACTGCAGATTATAAACTATATAAACTCATAAATTCACATTAATATAGCTGTTTGTTGTGTTCTTTACACAGTTTATGTGGATGTAATCTCACTGCTCAGTCCTGTGAGAGTTTGTCTTCAGCTCTACAATCCTCAAGTTCCCATCTAAATGTGCTGGACCTGAGTAACAATGACCTGCAGGATTCTGGAGTGAAGCTGCTTTCTGAAGGTCTGCAGAGTCCAAACTCTAAGCTAGAGATGCTGAGGTTTGAGTTTCAAATATTTGATTAATGTTTTTTTGCAAGTTAATTATTAACAAAACACACTGTTAAAATGTATTTTTACACAGTTACTGTGTTTTTCTTGTTCAGATTGTCCTTATGTAATCTCACTGCTCAGTCTTGTGAGAGTTTGTCATCAGTTTTACAATCATCAAGCACCTGTCTGTCTGTTGCGCGAGCCACAACTGAGAGAGCTGGACCTGAGTAACAATGATCTGAAGGATTCTGGAGTGAAGCTTCTTTCTGATGGACTGAAGAGTCCAAACTCTAAACTGGAGATACTGAGGTAATGGTTTTCCATAAAATAATTGACAAAATGCTACCACAATAAATGGATGTTGAATTTTGTCAACAAATTTTGCATCTGCTCTCAATGGAATTCCAGAACTAGAGACAAAAACAACATTTGCAGGCATTTATTCATATTTACACAGATGTCTGTAGTAGGTATGGTCCGGTATGAGATTCTGACAGTACGATAACCTTAGATAAAAATATCACGGTTTCACAGTATCACAGTATTGTGATTACAGCTCTAAAATATGTTATTTTTTAAAAGTCTGGGTAAAAAACAACTTTTTCCCCAACTGAACACATTTTATTTTTAAGAAACATAGAACATTTTGGAACAGTAAACATGTCGGGCTAAACAATTAAAATAAATAATTGAATTATTCTTAATTAAATTAAGTGCAATCACTTAAGTGAGCCTAAAACTGCAGCTCAATAATCGAAAACATAAATCAAAACATAATTTCTGTAAAAAAAAAATAAAAAAAATGGATCAATGAAAAATGCAGTCATTAAACCTGCAGCTCAAAAAGGTTTTTGAAAACATGCTCACTTTCTACACATTCCTCTTTCAGTCCAAGTTATGATGCAGAAATGCTTACCTTTCCTGGATTAAGTTTGGAGTGGGGAGGTGCGAGGATGTGTGCACATATACATAAGGAAAGAGAGAGAGCGAGTGTGTAACACACACACACACACAGTCTTTCTCCATACACTCAAACAGTGGCAAAGACACCTGAGATCCAGCAGTTTGTTTGTTTTTTAATTGTCATGATTTTGAACTAAATTAATTATTGTACTAAATTGCAGAAGTGTAGTACTTTAGTCTGCTATTCCATGGTCTGTGAAGTAATGTGAGGGAGGAAACTAGTTGACGTTAGCTAGTTAATTAGGTAGCCAGTTGGTCTTCTTGGTCTTCCTTGGTAGCAAGCCAAATAGTATTTATTTTAACACTGAAACAAATGGCATGTGGGTCTTGATCGGGGGTGAAAGAGGGAGAAATGAAGATGACACAGATATAGTTTTTGTACAACCTGGAAGTATTTATTTAGTGATTGGTGCTAAAACGTCATCTGTATGAAACATTGAGTATGGAACATGGTTAGTGTGCATTACCCGAAAAATTCCCATACAGCAGACTTCATCTTTTTCGACGGGGGGAAAAAGTTCCAGGGATTCACCTCCTTCGACCATCCTACACATATGTGACTCTCACTGACCACTCGCTCCAACCGGAGGAGGAGGGGTCATGTGACTCGTTCGTCTCTTCACTGCACACAACTGAGAGAGTCCTGCACTTTCCGTCTTTGATGGGACGGAAAAAAAAATTGTGCATACCGCAGGACACCGTATAAAGGAATTTTCTGGAGGGGTTTGAAACCGTGACTTTTCCAAACCGCGGTATACCTTGAAACCGGTTATAGTCCCATGCCTAGTATGTACATGTGGAATGCACTAAGATTGAAATGGCCGTTAACAGTTACTAAACAAACTGCAAAACTGATGCATTTTCTAGATATAACTTCTGACAGCACTTCATGAGCTAGCAGCATAGAATCTAGCAGCCGTGTGAAGGACACCCTTAGCATCTTGGCTAGTGTCCAAAATTAACAGCTCTGGCAAGTAAATGAAAACTGTTTTACTTGCCAAATGGCCGAGAACTTATTTATAAATTCTAACAGTGCATGGTTGTGAGAATGTGATATTGGTTAATGTGATCATACATTTCTATAATTACATCATAACCTTGGAAATCTGATGATCACATACATATACAATATACGAGTGAGGTGTGACACCGTATTCATTAAAACACAAAAACTCAAGTCTCAGAGTGATTCAGTTTGCAGTAAATGCTGTTCCACATGAAATCATCTCTACCAGTGCTGTGAGTTTGGGTCACTTATAACATGGATTTGAAAACTAAAAATGCTCCAAACATCTTCATAAATTTATAATGAGAATTGTTTATAAATATGTTGAAGCATCAAGAACTTTTAAGGTTGTTTGTGGTTTTCTAAAATATTAATATTTAATCATTTTATATTTTTTAAATACTTTATGAAACTACTAAAAACTTTGAGAAAAGATTGAAAGCAAAGATATTAAGAAAGTCATAAATATTAGTATTGTAATTTTACTGTAAATATATTTGAACTATTTGCAATTAATATTTTTATTTTTGAAATATGTAAAGATTCAGTTCTAATTGTTTGCCTAATGTGCTGAAAATGACTCTGTGGATGTTCTCACATATAGTTTGTTTTAAAAGAACCAAACCCAGATTTACTTATAGAGGTTGCTTTTCTTAGTAGAGTCGCTTTCAGCTGGTCCAAAGTAGTCCAAACGAGTTGTTTGTTTTAGAATTAGAAAATTCTTCCCATTCATTGGTATTTGTGATATCACAAATCCCGGAAAATATGCCAAAGTAGTCCAAACGAGTCGTTTGTTGTAGTTTTTGAAAAGTGATTTCTGTTAAATAAAATATCTTTTTTTGAAGTAGACTTTGAGCTTTGTAACTTTGCAGATCTTTTTTATACTCAAACAGCAACATAACAGACTAACTAAAGTTGAAAAAGTTAAAAAGTATAATAATAGGACCGCTTTAAACTTTTATTTAATTGCTGTTAAATTGTGTGTTTCATGATTTCAATTAATTAGACATGTTTTTTGATTAATATTTATTAACTGAACCATTAAAACAGAGTCTAGAACAATTTAAACATAATTTGGGAAAAAAATTAAATGGGCCCCAAGTAAGGTTCACTTTTGGGTCCCTTTAGGCGGGGTGGGTGGAGGGGGTTAGAAGTTTAATTAGTCTATTAGAAGTTGAGCAAAAATTTGCCACTCTAACAAATGGAGTTAAGCATGAAAATGGCATCAAATCATCCAGAAATTAAAAATTAATATTATAAATATTAAATATAGTCATTTGCAGCCAGAAGGGATGCTTGAACCAGCCTGACCAGTCAAAAGACTGAGAACTAATGCTGAGGTCTGAGGATGTTCTCATATGAGCACATTAGTATGAATGAGGCTTGTGTGAATAGCATATGTTTCTATGCTCCTACCTCAGCACATTGTTTGGTCTTCTTTAAAATAATATTAACAGATTTTCAGTACACAAACAAGCTAATTGCACATATTCATAAAGTCTGTATTGTCTCTGTGAATAGTAAACATTTGACCCAACTGACAAGATCAGAATGACACCAAATTGTGCACAATACTTTTTATTGAATAATCAGTTCAATACAAAAAGGATACAACACATAATTTGATATACAGAACCATCAAACTAATATGACGTGGACTGTTGCTGTATGTTTTTGTAGGTTGTCTGGCTGTATGGTGACAGAGGAGGGATGTTGTTATATATCTTCAGCTCTGACTTCACACCCCTCATGCTTGAGAGAGCTGGATCTAAGCTATAATCACCTGGGAGATTCAGGAGTCAAGCTGCTCTCTGAAAAACTGGAAAAATTCAAGTATGTCGAGAAGGAAGAGATTTGGGTTTTATTGTTTAAACTTTTCGGTGTCTCTGGGTATATCTATATGAGTCTAGGGGGACTTAGAGGCTGCAACAATATTTAGAATTTAACCCTCTTAAGTCGATTAACGCTTATACGCGTTTTGGGGTATTTTCTCCTGATAACCCCGAAAAGAACTTAAATTACACTTTCAGTTTTGATCGTACAGATAAGAGCAATACATCAATCAAATCTGTAAAGGGTCTACTTTTTTTGTATACAGACATAACAACAAAACTTTGTGCACTTATAAAATAAAGATAACAAACAAGGAGTGATGTCTGCAGCCTTAAACAAGTGCTGCAGAAAACAGATATTCTGTGATAAAATAATCCATATGAAAACAACGCGATGTCCGTTTTTCACGTCTCCCTTCATTATCTTCTAATGTGACCACGCCCCCGCGCTGAACGCGCTTTTGAGATGATAATGTTTCACTGAAGCGCGCGGCTTGAATACGCCCACACAACAGAAGACAACGCAGCGAGATTGTTCAAGTTTTTTTATTTTACTGTTTGCTTCGCGATGAGAGGAATAAGACATAATTCACCCCAAAAAGATGTGATGTGGTTGAAGATTTGAGATTTGGATTTCCTCAGAAAAAAAGAATGAAGCACTTTATTCAGCAGAGATCATAAACATGAGTAAGTCTCTTTTTATTTATCTATAAACTTGTACTAGTTTTCACATAACGTGTAAACATTTTACTAGTTAGACTTTATCCAAAGACTTTTTCCAAACTATAATTCCTGACTAAATGTATAATCAAGTGAAATATTATGAAGTTTCAATAACAATATACACTAATGTACCATTCAAAAGCTTCATGTAAATAATATAAATGTACCAATAAATGTAACTGTAACAAATGTAATAAACAATGCTGTTCTTTCAATTTATCCCCCCTAGAAAACCTGAAAAAAAATATTCTCAGCTCTTTTCAACATTAATAATAATAATAATAATGATAATAATAACAATAAATGTTTTTTTTGTAGAAAATAAGACTTAAAAGGATTTCTGAAGGATTGTGTGACTGGAGTAATGATGCAAAAAATTCAGTTTGAAAGTCAGCTTTGATTGTTCCTAATAAACTGTTTAACTGCACTGACAACTGTTTAACTGCACTGACAAGTGAATATTAAATTATGTTGTGGGATAATTAAATATATTCTAAATAAACTACAAACATAAAATTATATACATTTATTTTGTCCTCACATTCTTTCTTGTAACTCGTCCCTCTCAGTGACACAGCTGACTGAATGGCTCATTATGCAGCTCATTATGCAGGCCTTTGTCTTCTCAGGTGTGAATTCATGATAGTTGATGCCTACTCGCATATGACTTTTACCAACAAAAAATGTCTTAGAAAATTTAAATCAATATATTGTTTTCTGTAAGTGAGTAAACAAGATGATTTTCACATAATTTAGAAAGAAAAATTCTAGGCTACAAGCTCCAGTTCTCAAAAGTCCCGAGAACCAATGTTCTGTATGTGTTTTATTGCCTTATTCAAGTGATTTAACATTTTTAGTTTATCACTAACCACGCATAAAATTTTTTTTCTCAAAAACACAATCATGTACATACATGCTGCTCACATACTATTATAGCCCAGTTTGTGCTGATTACAGTGAGATTAGACTTTAGCCATTTAGATAATTATAAGAAACTGAAAAAGCACAAATGTCAGAAAGCCACCAAGTGACTTTCTCTGCGGCTTCAACCCCAAAACTCAACACCTCTAAAGAGCACTAGTCTGGGGAGCAAAATCTTAACTAGACTGCTCAGACAAAACAGTACTTTAACCCTCTGGAGTCTATGGGTATTTTTGGGGCCTGGAGAAGTTTTGTCATGCCCTGACATTTGTGCTTTTTTCAGTTTCTTATAAATATCTAAATGGCTAAAGTCTAATCTCACTGTAATCAGCACAAACTAGGCTATAATAATATGTGAGCAGCATGTATGTACATGATTGTGTTTTTGATAAAAAAAATGTTATGCGTGGTTAGTGAAAAACTAAAAATGTTAAATCACTTGAAAAAGGCAATAAAACACATACAGAACATTGGTTCCCAGGAATTTTGAGAACTGGAGCTTGTAGCCTAGAATTTTTTGTTTCTAAATGATGTGGAAATCATCTTGTTTACTCACTTACAGAAAACAATATATTTATTTAAATTTTCTAAGACACTTTTTGTTGGTAAAAGTCATATGCGAGTAGGCGTCAACTATCATGAATTCACACCTGAGAAGACAAAGACCTGCATAATGAGCTGCATAATGAGCCATTCAGTCAGCTGTGTCACTGAGAGGGATGAGTTACAAGAAAGAATGTGAGGACAAAATAAATGTATATAATTTTATGTTTGTAGTTTATTTAGAATATATTTAATTATCCCACAACATAATTTAATATTCACTTGTGAGTGCAGATAAACAGTTTATTAGGAACAATCAAAGCTGACTTTCAAACTGAATTTTTTTGCATCTTTACTCCAGTCACACAATCCTTCAGAAATCCTTTTAACAATCTTATTTTCTACAAAAAAAAAAACATTTATTGTTATTATTATCATTATTATTATTATTATTATTATTATTAATGTTGAAAAGAGCTGATTTTTTTCAGGTTTTTAGGGGGGATAAATTGAAAGAACAGCAATGATTGTTACATTTGTTACAGTTACATTTATTGGTACATTTATATTATTTACATCAAGCTTTTGAATGGTATAGTAGTGTATATTGTTATTGAAACTTCATAATATTTCACTTGATTATACATTTAGTCAGGAATTATAGTTTGGAAAAAGTCTTTGGACAAAGTCTAACTAGTAAAATGTTTACACGTTATGTGAAAACTAATACAAGTATATAAATAAATAAAAAGAGACTTACTCATGTTTTATGATCTCTGCTGAATAAAGTGCTTCATTCTTTTTTTCTGAGGAAATCCAAATCTCAAATCCTCAACCACATCACATCTTTTTGGGGTGAATTATCTCTTATTCCTCTCATCGCGAAGCAAACAGTAAAATAATAAAAACTTGAAGAACAGTCTCGCTGCGTTGTCTTCTGTTGTGTGGGCGTATTCAAAAGCCGCGCGCTTCAATGAAACATTTGAATCTCAAAAGCGCGCTCGGCGCGGGGGCGTGGTCGCATTAGAAGATAATGAAGGGAGACGTGAAAAACGGACATCGCGTTGTTTTCATATGGATTACTTTATCACAGAATATTTGTTTTTCAGCAGCACTTGTTTAGTTTAAAAGTAGACATATCGGGCTTTCTATAGATATCTCTCTCTCATGTCTCTGTGTTGAGTATTCACTGAGTTACAGTTCATTTTAATGACGCATTTGTAACTGAAGATCAGCGCAGACAAAGGCTGCAGACAGCACTCCTTGTTTGTTATCTTTATTTTATAAGTGCACAAAGTTTTGTTGTTATTATGTCTGTATACAAAAAAAAGTAGACCCTTTACAGATTCGATTGATGTATTGCTCTTATCTATACGATCAAAACTGAAAGTGTAATTTAAGTTCTTTTCGGGGTTATCAGGAGAAAATACCCCAAAACGCGTATACGCGTTAATCGACTTCAGAGGGTTAACTCTCCCCTAACTGGCTACAAAACTGGTGTATCGTGATACGTATCGTATTGTGACTTTACTGGTAAAACACAGCCTTACTAGCAACCACCCCATGTACTCTACCAACTGCACAGCAACAACACAGCAACCATGTTGTGTACCTTGGCAAACACATAGCAACCAACCAGAACATGTTATCAACTGCATAGCAACCACCCTACAAACCACCCTGAGTATCTTAGCAATTGCATAGCAACACCCTAGAAACCACCCTGAACACATTATAACCCCAAAGCAACCACATCACGTACCTTAGCAACCATATAGCAACTCCCTAGCAACCACCCTGAGTACCTTGTATAGTAACAGCAATTTGTTTACTGACTGAATGTGACTCTGTGTATTTTTTAGTGTGAATCATGGAGGAGAATCCAGGATTACAGCAGGACTAAAGAAATGTATGTCTAAACACACACACACACACACACACACACACACACACAATCTCTCTCTCACACACACACACACTCACACAGAGTCTCACACACAGACATGAAAACACACACACACACACACACACACACACACACACACACACACACACAGCTGTAGTGATTGTTGTTGTTGTTCCAAATGTCTCTGTTCTTGTGTTCAGATGCCTGTTTTCTCACACTGGATCCAAACACAGCACACACTAAACTCAGTCTGTCTGAGGAGAACAGAAAGGTGACAGATGTGATAGAGAAACAGCTGTATCCTGATCATCCAGACAGATTTGATGAGTGTCCTCAGGTGTTGTGTAGAGAGAGTGTGTGTGGACGCTGTTACTGGGAGATTGAATGGAGTGGAGATTATGGTGTGTTTATATCAGTGTCATATAACAGCATCAGCAGGAAGGGAGATGAGGAGTGTGTGTTTGGATGTAATGATCAGTCCTGGAGTTTGATCTGCACTCCTGACAGTTACTCATTCAAACACAATAACATAGAGACTGATCTCCTTGTAGAGCCCACCAGCAGGAGAATAGGAGTGTTTGTGGATCACAGTGCAGGAACTCTGTCCTTCTACAGCGTCTCTCACACAGTGAGCCTCATCCACACAGTCCAGACCACATTCACTCAGCCGCTATATCCTGGGTTTGGTTTTTTTTCTTATGAATCATCAGTGAAACTGTGTTGATGAATCAGAAGAGACTGACGAGAGATTCTACCCATAATGCTTTGAGCTGCATGATGAATCAGTGACAGTGAGATGTTATAGAGTCTCTTCATGACATTAATACTGCCACTGAACTTCTGTCACTGAAATAACAGTCAGAATAAATGTTTCAGAAATCCTCATATAGACAGTAAGATCAGTGTCTGTGTGTTTGTGTGTGTGAGAGAGAGAGAGTGTGTGTGTGTGTGAGAGAGAGAGTGAGTGAGAGTGTGTGTGTTTATCTACATTTCTGTTTTTATTGTAGTGTCACATCAATCATTTGTATTATTAGTAACAAAATTTCCTTTCAACTGAAAAGTTCTTCATGAATCATGTTTGTGAAAAGTACATCTAATTCATTTTTCTCTTGTTTCTGAGCATAAATAATAAAACATGAGAAATGAACTTGAGATCAGATCTGAATTGATGTTTATATCATGAATATAATCGATTCCTCACAAAACTGACAGGAGCTTCAGGTGAGTTTCTGACATTATAAAATAAAACTATAATCATAGCATTTAATAAAAATATATTGTAACTACAGAAAAGCTGTATTCAATTATTATGGGATCTCTTTTAAGCAGTAATTTTATTTACTTATTTTTATTTACTGTTTTTTAATTTACCTAAATATGCAAAAATGTGATAAAATATGTATAATCTTTGATGAATTGATAATAATAGCAGCCACAATATGATTGTTTTAATTATTTGAATTATAACAAATCAATCAAGAAATATGTTATATATTATGATTAAATAGAAAAGTCATTGTAATGCCCACTGAGTAGCGCTTAGTTCAAAATTACGAAGTTACTATGTGACCACAACTTTGGTACAGCAGTAACTACGTGGGGTTGCTTGGACCAGAAATCAGAAGACAAGTGTCGACTGACTAGAGCAAAAGGTAAGCAAAAAGTATAGTAGTATTACCTATTGTCAGGATAGGCACTGGAGGCAGAGGTAAGTGAATTCAACACAGTTTATTTTTCACAAGACTAGTGCAAGGTGAATAGCAGGTGATTTCAGGTGCGGATTCTGTGAAGATCACTCGGTGAGAGGTGGGGTTCAGGTGAGTACGTCCAGAGACGAAAGGTCAATGCCACACAATCCCGGGTAACTAATGTTTGTCCTTTCCTTCGGTATAGGAGAAGATCTGTCCAGCGAGCTTGCCCGGCACACACGAGACACCAGAGATCGAAGGGGAATCAGGTAACTAGGATTTATCTGGAATCCTGGAGACAGTAGCACAATGACACAGAGGTTAGTTTTCAAAAGTACGTATAAGTTACGTCGTGGACCTCTTCAGATGTGAGGCAGGCTGGGGACAGAACCATGAGGTCTGTTCCTGTTAGAGGCTTGACAGTGAACTGATCTTGAGGTGAGTGTTTTATAGTGCCTTGATGAGATCGCTGATAATGAACAGGTGAGGGTGATTAGTACTCAGGGGAACATGAACGTTGTGGATTGGCTGGGACCAGGCTTGCCAGGTCCCTGACACCTATTTCAAGGGTCAGAAATTACACAGTTCAAAGGAATACTCAGTTACTGGAAAAATAGTATATTGGTTCGATTGATTATCCTTTCACTTGGATTATTGCCCCTTTTAAAATTGCAGTTAGATCAAAAATGACCAAAATACAATTACAACAACAAATAAATTGAATAGTAAAACCTCAAAGTAACAAATTTAAAAATTTAAAAGGTGTGAATTAAAAAGATTACAAATTCCAAATAAATTTCTGGAATTAAATTTCAAATACTCACAATCAAATTATAGTTTGGACCTACCAGTTTAACAAATTTTACTCTCTCCTTTCCAGGCACAAAATGATGGGATGGCTCGCCAGTCCAAACCGGAATACAGATATTCAGCAAGGACAGGATTCAGAATCACAATTCTCAACAAAGATAAAAGAATAAAAGAAAGAAAAATAAAACCTGGCCTTGCAAAAACAGCACCAAAAACAATCATCAGTAACTTGTTTGAATAAAGGATTTCAAATGACTAAAGCGTCTGTTTAAATTATTTGCACCGATATAAAGTTGGTTCGACATTTGACGTTGGAAACTAGACAGATATTCAGCCACGAAAAAAAAATCAATAAATTCTTAGTGAATGAGTATAATTGTATAAAAATGGCTTATCTGAAAACAATAAAATGTAGAACAGTTTATTTGTTTTAATCCTCCTCGATTTGTTGCAACAACATAAAGACTCTAGCATCAGCGCGCTAGCGCTTAGGCCAGCTAGGGACCGTCTATAAAATGTAGATGAAAATGATAAAACGATTAATATTTTTCCACTGGAATGTTTTTTATAATTAACAAAACAAAAGCAATTTGTGCACCAAGGTCTTTGAAAGATAAAGACAAACACTTATAATGCTCAGGGACTCATGAACAACTATCAAAAAAAAGAAAGAAATGCAATGGAATTTCTGAATTTAATTCAATAGCATGTGTCCTGAATTACATATGAGAGTAAAACTTAAATTGAAGTGTTCAATTGATTTGAAAATAATTTATATGTTTGAATGTCAAACTCATTCAAAACAATTGCAGCACATTCCTCTAGGGGGCAGTAATACTGGAGACTATGAAAGGCTGCGCAAGCGATTTTTGAATGTCAATAGCATGACTTTGGCAACGCTTTTGACAATGAAAACTACTGCAAAATATCCTTTATTAAATCTGTAACAAGACACAGCCTTTGTAGCTGGTATATATTAAATTCAATTCAATTCAAGTTTATTTGTATAGCGCTTTTTACGATACAAATCATTACAAAGCAACTTTACAGAAAATTAAGTTTCTACAATATTTAGTAGTAGCTTATCAGGGGTGACTGTCAGTTTATGTGCATACGGCAGAAATGTTCAGAAAAATCAATAAAAGACGTAAACAAACAGACGATTAACACTATTAACAGCAATTATGCAATCAAACTTATAGCAAAATGTGGTAGTTCTGTATGTTGTCTCTGGGTTAGCATCATCTGAGGTCCTCTGAGGGGTTGGCATCATCTCTTCTCAGGTGTTCTGGATCCAGACTGGAGCTTGTGTAAATCCTAGTTACCACGGGATGTAAATCCCGTGGCAAAGCAGAGAAACAAATAGAGACATAATTAGCGTAGCTGCTGTTCCAGCCAAGTAAAATTAATTTAGATTAACCCAAGCTAAAGAATAATAATGCGCATTTGATCAGATATAACTGCAGTCCAAAATTATGAGATGCATTATTTGAATGCTTGGCCAAAGAGGTGTGTTTTTAATCTAGATTTAAACAGAGAAAGTGTGTCTGAACCCCAACATTATCAGAAAGGCTATTCCAGAGATTGGGAGCCAAATGCGAAAAAGCTCTACCTCTTTTAGTGGACTTTGCTATCCTAGGTACTATCAAAAGTCCAGCGTTTTGTGACCTTAGGGAGCGTGATGGGTTGTAGCGTGGTAGAAGACTAGTTAGGTACGCAGGAGCTAAGCCATTAAGGGCCTTATAAGTAAGTAATAATATTTTGTAACTGATACGGAACTTAATAGGTAGCCAGTGCAGAGACTGTAGTATTGGGGTAATATGATCATATGTTCTTGACCTGGTAAGGACTCTAGCCGCTGCATTTTGGACTACCTGTAGCTTGTTTATTGAGGATGCAGGACAACCACCTAGCAGTGCATTACAATAGTCCAGTCTAGAGATCATGAACGCATGAACTAGCTTTTCTGCATCAGAAACAGGTAACATGTTTCGTAGCTTGGCAATGTTTCTAAGATTGAAGAATGCTGTTTTTGTATAAGATTGTATTTATTTTCAACTAAATTATGTATTGGTTTCATTTTCAATAGTATGTGTTCTATTGTAGTTCTGTGGCTAAAACCACCGTCAAAATGTTCTTCTAGGAACAAGAAACACGAAACACCCTTCGGATTTGAGAAAGAAAACGGCATGCATTTTAAATTAATTTATTAACAGATTTGAATTTAATTCAATACCATGTACAGTGGGTACGGAAAGTATTCAGACCCCCTTAAATTTTTCACTCTGTTATATTGCAGCCATTTGCTAAAATCATTTAAGTTCATTTTTTTTCCTCATTAATGTACACACAGCACCCCATATTGACAGAAAAACATGGAATTGTTGACATTTTTTGCAGATTTATTAAAAAAAGAAAAAACTGAAATATCACATGGTCCTAAGTATTCAGACCCTTTGCTGTGACACTCATATATTTAACTGCTGTCCATTTCTTCTGATCATCCTTGAGATGGTTCTACACCTTCATTTGAGTCCAGCTGTGTTTGATTTTACTGATTGGACTTGATTAGGAAAGCCACACACCTGTCTATATAAGACCTTACAGCTCACAGTGCATGTCAGAGCAAATGAGAATCATGAGGTCAAAGGAAATGCCTGAAGAGCTCAGAGACAGAATTGTGGCAAGGCACAGATCTGGCCAAATTTACAAAAAAAAAATCTGCTGCATTTAAGGTTCCTAAGAGCACATAGGCCTCCATAATCCTTAAATGGAAGATGTTTGGGACGACCAGAACCCTTCCTAGAGCTGGCCATCCAGCCAAACTGAGCTATCGGGGGAGAAGAGCCTTGGTGAGAGAGGTAAAGAAGAACCCAAAGATCACTGTGGCTGAGCTCCAGAGATGCAGTCGGGATATGGGAGAAAGTTGTGGAAAGTCAACCATCACTGCAGCCCTCCACCAGTAGGGGCTTTATGGCAGAGTGGCCCAAAGGAAGCCTCTCCTCAGTGCAAGACACATGAAACCCTGCATGAAGTTTGCTAAAAAAAAACAATAAAATAAATAAGATTCTCTGGTCTGATGAGACCAAGATAGAACTTTTTGGCCTTAATTCTAAGCGGTATGTGTGGGAGAAAACCAGGCACTGCTCATCACCTGTCCAATACAGTCCCAACAGTGAAGGATAGTGGTGGCAGTATCATGCTGTGGGGCTGTTTTTCAGCTGCAGGGACAGGACGACTGGTTGCAATCGAGGGAAAGATGAATGTGGCCAAGTACAGGGATCTCCTGGACGAAAACCTTCTCCAGAGTGCTCAGGACCTCAGACTGGGCCGAAGGTTCACCTTCCACCAAGACAATGACCCTAAGCACACAGCTAAAATAACGAAGGAGTGGCTTCACAACAACTCCGTGACTGTTCTTGAATGGCCCAGCCAGAGCCCTGACTTAAACCCAATTGGAGAGACCTGAAAATGGCTGCCCACCAACGTTTACCATCCAACCTGACAGAACTGGAGAGGATCTGCAAGGAGGAATGGCAGAGGATCCCCAAATCCAGGTGTGAAAAACTTGTTCCATCTTTCCCAAAAAGACTCATGGCTGTATTAGATCAAAAGGGTGCTTCTACTAAATACTAAGCAAAGGGTCTGAATACTTAGGACCATGTGATATTTCAGTTTTTCTTTTTTAATAAATCTGCAAAAATGTCAACAATTCTGTGTTTTTCTGTTAATATGGGGTGCTGTGTGTACATTGAGGAAAAAAGATGAACTTAAATGATTATAGCAAATGGCTGCAATATAACAAAGAGTGAAAAATTTAAGGGGGTCTGAATACTTTCCGTATCCACTGTATCCTGAATTACAAATGAGAGTAAAACCTGCATGGAAATGGTCTTTTAGGCCCAGGTAACTAGACACACCTTTTGAAGTTGAGATGGAAAACTGTATGCATTTTAAATACATTTATTGAAGGTTTAAATTTAAAACTCAGTCAAAACAACTGCAGTATCTTCCTCTAGGGGGCAGTAATACTGGAGACTCTTTGGAAGACTTTGCAAGCCATTCTTGAACTTCAGTAGCGTAAAATGTTCTTTAAGAAATCTGTAACAAGACAGCCTTTGAAGCTGAGATTTTTAAACTAATACATTATTTGTTTAATTTTCAGTAGTATGTGTTTTATTATAGTTTTGTGGCTAAACCCACCATCAAAATGTTGTTGTAGAAACCAGTGACAAGACACACCGTGTGCAATGGAACAATGTTTTCAGTTTACTGATGACCTGACCTGACTTTTTGTCCTGTGAATGCCTTGCTCTCAGAGACTGTTAGTAATGTTATCATACGTTACTGCATCACTAACAGTTCCTCTCAGATGAGGACACATTTTCTTCATCCGCCCGGATAAGGAGAAGCACTTTAATTTCACTGTCACTCCAGTTGGATGACATTTATTTTATTTTACTATTATTTTTTGTTTTATTGAACATGAACAACAAAAAACAACAACGCCACATTTACAGATCAAATCAGATTAGAACAACCAAACTAGATATAGCTTTGATATAAACAATATACAAAGATTTTGCAAAATAACCAAAAAACAAAACATTAAGCAAGGGGAAATATATACATTACAATAAATTAAATTTGAGAAGAAAGGAAGAACGAAAAAAGAAGAAGGAAAAAAAAAGAAAAAAAAACTAATTCCCGGAACGAATTTACCGGTATTTTTTGAAAAGATCCTGTTCACACATGATCTCTTTACGGTAATTTACCAGTAATTTTCTGGAAAAGTCTGTATGTGTGCTTATGTCATGCTTTGCCAGTTTTTTCTCAATTGTTCCATTTCAATAACTTTTGTTGTGCTGTAGGTCTGTGAATAAAACCAACATCTAAATGTTCTTTTATGAACCAGTAATAAGACACACCCCTTAAATTTGATTACTATTTTTTATAAATTTCACAGGTGAAGCTTTTAGATGGAATAATTGTGCATTTTGCTCTTCGATTTGCACTTTGCAGATGGTCCCTATCCTGCACTTTTACATTGTAAGGTCTATCTGTTACAGTACTTTAAGGCAGATTAAAACAAATAAAACACTGTGTGTTCTCTTCACTTGAGCTCTCGTGCCACAGTTGGTAAAAATTTTTTAGCCAAACAGCATTGAGTGTTCACTTTCAGCGCTGATGAGTGTTGAAAAAAGAAACCTTGTAGAGGAGGCTAGCCTCCCTTCTGGTATCAAACAATCATCATAGAGACGTAAATTACTGCCTTTTGAATTATAAACCTTTGTTTTTACAAAATATTTGAATCTTATTAACTACATCCTGTTCTTCCATAGTCCTCATGAAATTTTGGAAGAGATGCTGAAGAGCTGTCCTGAAGGCTGTCTGAACTTTATCAAGACACAACTGTCGGGGGCTGCGAAAAAGGGAAGAGGAAGGAGGTTTAATAACGATCTGAAAGACCTGGCGCTGCAGATACTCCACAGCAGCCCGAAGGCTTACCGATACTTAAGAAGCATTTTTGCTCTACCCTCCAAAACCACAATATGCAGATACATTACAGGACGTGTGGGATACTTCTCTGTAAATAACAATTTAATATAGACTGCTTTACATTACCCTGTTTAACAATTTGAAAATGTACACAAAACTGTTAATTTAACTTACTTTCTTGTTCCAACAGCCAGGCTTCCTGCAAGGAATCATTTCCCAAATGGGAGTGATCACCTCCACCATGACCCCTGCAGAAAGAATGTGTACTCTGGTTTTAGATGAGATGGCCGTCAAGAGGCAATTTGACTATAACAAGAGAAATGATGCCATTTATGGCGTATCTCCCTCAGGCCATGCTGCAAAACAGGCAATGGTCATCATTGTTAGGGGCATTTTGGGGAAGTGGAAACAGGCAAGCCAACAACATTTTTTGTTGTTTTAAGACCAACATTTTTTTTTGCTGTGTATATCAAAAACATTTACCTAAAACTTTGTCCTTCAACAGGCCATGGGTTATTTCTTCTCCCCTGGTTCTATGGCAGCCGTGGAAATCGCCAGCATCATTAAGGATGCCATTCGGAACCTAGAACATATAGGGCTGACAGTATGTACTGGACAGACTTTTAAGCATCAACATTAACAATCTACAATTACTAACAAACCAAAATGTATTAACCTATTTTCAAGGTGCAGGCAGTAATATGTGACCAGGCAACGACTAACATCAAGGCTTTGCACCTACTTGGGGCCACCCTGGACCCGCTGGGTGGCGAGGATTCCCACTGCATTCTGGTAGGTGTTCAGAGGGTTCCTGTGGTCTTCGATGTCCCACCCCTACTGAAGTCCATCAGGAACAACCTCTTCAAATATGGTCTAAAGGTAAGCACAGTAAACACAGCAATCACATTTGTAATGATTTGTCTATGAAATGGTTTCATGAAGACGAATGGCATGACTAAGATACAACATTATTGCAATGATTCTCATACCAGCTCATATTTATTTACATCCATAGATCCAAGGCAAAGATGTTTTTTGGCGACATATTTCAAACTTTTATGAGCTTGACAAGCTCCACACCATACGCATGGCGCCAAAGCTCACTGAGAGGCACATATTTTTTGCCTGCATTTTCAAAAATGCGTGTTAGTTTGGAAACACAGGTGTTTAGTCACACCGTTTCTGCAGGTAAATCATCTTTGCAATAACTAGTAGCAGATTTTGAAGATTATAATGTAATACTGACCTCCTATTAAGTTCTCACATCTGTTGTGACCCAGGCATTTCAGCAATGGTGTCACTGAAGAGGCTGCTGGCAGAAGCAAAAGACACTGCCGAATTTATTGCCAGAATAAATCGCCTTTTCGATGTCCTGAACTCCAGGTAATTCTAAAACAAAACAAAAAAAAAATAACTTAACAAACATACAAACAACCAACTAACTTCAACCTACTAACTACAACCTACCTACTAACTACGACACACCTACCCATACATACCTATCTACAACTACCCTACATGCAGTCTCCCAGTTTCTGAGCTTTACATATTCCTTAATCCTTAATTAGGTCTGCCAAGAATTCAAACCCCTGGAGACAACCCCTTGGTACAGGAAGCCAGGAGAAGGAGAACTTGATTTGTCAACTGCATAAGCTGGGTGGCAGGCTGGCAGTTCAGGTCAGTCAATAAGAAAAGCCTAAGTGAACAACCAAGCTTCAGCAAATGAAATAAACAAACAAACAAACTAGCAGGTGAAACACACACTAACATGACATTTGTTAATAGCACTTCTTGATAAACTTATATTATATAAATTCTTATATATTATATAAAATTATACCCCTCTCTCAGATCTGGGCGTAAGCCACCACCATTCCAGAACGGAATGCAGCTCACAATCAAGAGCATCTTGATGGTCCAGAAGAGGTGCACAGATGCTGGCATGAAGTATTTGTGCACCTCAAAACTAAATCAAGAGGTAAATGTGACTGACTACAACAGACAAACAAAAAAAACAAAACATGTAGGCCTATTGGTACAGTAGCTTTTCCTGGAAGCCCTCCGAGGGACTTTCCCTACTCCATGTGAACTGTTGCATTGGAAATCCATAACCTAATCAAAATCATAAACAACTTACTTTCTCCCCCTTTTGTTTTTGGGTAGAATCACTTCTCCTTGGTCCGGGGAAAAGGTGGGCACAAATATAACCCCAGTGCACGGGAGTTCACCGCTGCTCTCAGGGGACTGAGTGTGTCCAACATTCTGCCTGCCCTCTCTTCATTCACATCCAATTGTGAGGTGGATGATGGAGTCACACTTCTGACTACCTCATCCGATGGGGCGACTCCCTCGACCTCAGCAACCACAGGTCTGCTGATGCCTCCGACCACCTCATTGGCCCTGCCTCTTTCACCCAAAGCAGAACCAATGGATGTTGACCTGGTGTCAGACATTGTGGAAGACAAGGTTATCTGCACTACACCATGACCCACAAAACAGCACAAAGACACACATCTACAGTTGTAAGTCACATGACACATTATCATATGCAATATAACATTGTATTTCTTTTACTTTTTAGACTGTTGGTGATTGCATCCTAGAGGAGGGCCTCTTTTATGTTGCTGGCTGGGTAGTCCGAATGCTTCATCAGGATGCAACAGTGAGGGCATGTCCTCACTGCAAAATCCTGCTGTTGGGTCCTAGACACCAGGACCACAGATGTGCTGCGAACGCCGAGCACCCTTTCCTGACGGCCAAAAAATATACACCGGCTGCCAACCTGATGAGGCCGTCAGAGGAGTATTTTGAGGCCATCCAGCTGTTGGAGGGGGAGTTCACATCAACACCTTCTGGCCTCACTCCAACATCACCAACCATTTGGAGATGACTCTAGAGACTCTGGGTGCTTTCAATAGCCTCCTCAGCACCCATCCAGAACATGCCAGCCTCATAGAATCGATCTCCATCAAGAAATTTGTGATATGCAGGCTGGGTGCTGAAATTAGACAGAGAAACAGGGCTCTGAGCTACAACAAATTAACAGCTGACAGGAAACTGTCTACATTTACATCATAGGTCGTTTAAATCTTTAAATGTTCAGTAGTTATACTACTTATAATTATAATACTAATATATATAAGTAGTGATTATGATACAGCTTGTGTCAAGATGATTTACGACTTTGACCTTTGACCTTTTGACAGGTTGAACTTCCGGTGACCTTATGATGGATGGTTTGAACTTTCCGAATGAGTTCATGGGTTAACCTATGACCCCTCCCCAGGCATCGATCATGTGGTTTTGACAGAAGCTATTTGCCGGTTGTTTGAACTTTGTCCAAGTTAGGTTGTTTGAACTTTGTCCCAGTTAGGTTGTTTGAACTTTGTCCCAGTTATATGGTTATGTGTGTGTGTGTGTGTGTGTGTGCGTCCCACTCCCATTACATTCATGAGCAGTATATAAATGGGGTCGGTGTGTTCTACATGCACTAGCAGAAAGGGAAACATGAGCTACATGAGCATGGATGGTTTATCCTCCCCTAAATCGCCAGATGCCGGGGTGAGCAACAGGATGGCGGATAGCCTGACTACGGCGCAGAGAAAACCTTTCGGACACATCCGTTTGACAAGTTTTCTCCATGAAATTTCGGAATGGACTAAAGGTGAATTTATGATGCGTAGTAACCGCGTATTCGGATACAAATTTCACAAACCAACTCGAGTTGTTACGCTCTACACCACTGACGGCCTCGGTGAGTTTCAGGCTGGGGAAGACGAGTGTCTGGTATTTCCTGAAAAGACTGGTCTCTATTTTACAAAACATGTCTGGAACGATCTGAATGACGGCGGCGAGGAGCCTTTGTACGTGGGGGAGTGGGACGGGGCGACCCCGAATGTCCGGTACCGTGTGGTGGGTGACCATACTCAAAAGAGGCCGAATGATTCTGTTTACTTATTCTCCTGTAAAGACAAGACAAAGCTCAACAACACTCGGTTGGGCCACATCCCGCCTAACGAGCATCACAATCTGTATGAAATGCAATTTTTGTTCAAGTGGTGCGATCTGGATCTACTGAATAGGGTTTTTTCAATCATCAACAAAATGTTCAAATGGTGTGACATGCATGACGGATAGAACAAAATTAAAGTGCAGCTGTTCCACCCTGAGCCGTCCCCGCACATTCACTACAGCCATACTAAAGCATGACGTTCGGACCTTGCCAAGCGTCGCGTATAAATCAAGGCTGAAGCCCTCCAACGCCGCCCCCCCCCCCTTTTCCACAGCGCTCATAAAATACGATGACCCAACCCTCCCAAGCAGCATTTATAAACCATGGCTGAAGACCACGTATGCAGCTGCTGTCTCTCTTTTGGCAGCATTCTCGACCCTCCCGACGACGACGCAAACCCTACATACTCCGACTGATGCCTGCAGTCCATCGGGCCTCCACAACGACTGGGTCTCGGCAAAAACGGTCAGACGGCGCATAGAGTTGCAATCGTGCTTTGAAAACGATTGGGCTCCCGACAACATCTTCACCCCTGAACCATCGGACCTCCAAAAACGAATTTCCAAGCAGGCCATAATAATCAACAGGTTCTCATGGTTTCTGTGGGAACTCAATTCAGAGAGCTCAGCAATTAAATATACAAATAAAATGTCTAACAATAAAAAGGTTATGGTTGGTCAATATGACATCACACATTAAAATCATTAGTAAATTTGCACATAACAGGAGGATGAATTATTTTGATTAAACTGATCTACCAGAGCTACAGAAGTGGCAGATGTGGAAACCCAGTATGACACAGAGATTTGGGAAAGAGAAACAGACTCAACTCACAAGCTACATACCAAGAGCCAGACACTGACTCAGAGGGTCTAAAGAGTACACCTGAAGCCATGAAGGTACATGAGGAAGAGCCTGGAGAAAATGTTTGGAGACAATGTCCAGAGGTGAAAAAATAAATAAATAAAACACATTCCCCTCTTGCCCAGCCAAATACTCTTTCACAATGTAAAATAAACCTACTGCACTGGGCTAAATGTGAAAATTTTATTCATAAGAATGTAATTCTCAGCTTTTCAGTATGAATCCCTTCATTCTTCATTTGTACAGAGTGTGGCCTCAGCATTCCGGTGCATCATTTGCGAAGTAGGTCTCCTGTGTCCCTCTATCTTGATGCCACTGGAGGAGTTGTGTCACAAATTCCAGAACAGCTGAAGCATGTGTTCTACTATGCGGTCGCTCTTTCAGGAAAGACTTGAGATGCACCACCTCTTCCCATTTGTGAAATGCTCTCCAATGATCACTCAGTACCAGCAATCACATTTTGGCTCATGCAATTTACATGTATTTGTCAAAATACACACAAATAAATATTCACCAGGTTTAGACTGATTACAGCTGGGCGTTAATACAAAGTGTGATGCTTGCTTTCAACAAAGAGCATTTCAGCTCTTTCCTCAACTAAGCATATGAGTTCTGCATGGGGAAAAAATCATGGGATAAAATGAAGTCATATACTGTCCTGCACATTTGCTCTGCGCACATTTTGAAAGCTGTCAGACAGGCAATCTATAGGCAAACAGATGACACAGGACTGAGAGACTTTGCCAGTATGCTTTTGCAAGACTCCAAAATGCTAGCAACATGACTGAATCAAGAATTGTGTTCTGTGCATTATGTACCCTGCTCAGAACCCCACAAAACACAAACCTGTATATTTAAAAAAGTCTTTTTATTTTGTGTAATTTCAAGATCCAATGAGGATACACTGGAAGAAACTACCCAATCTAAAGACTGGGAAATGTGTGAAAGTGAAGACAGAAGACATGCATCTATTATTGCCAGATCACCATTCTCTGCTTTTTTTCATCAGGCCATGAATGAAGTTAAGGAACAAGTGGCAGGTCATGAGACATGGTTAGCAAAAGAGGACAACCCATACTTTTGTCCAGGCATCCTCACTGTCCTCTTTGATATCTACCGTGTAATTTTTCTTCTTTGGAGTGTGAAGTATTTGAGGGGGATCATATAGGTGTGAGGTTTTCTGACCAATCCCCAGCCGGACCAATTACTTTAGGCAACAGAGACTTTAGAGCAAATGTGAATGTTGACTTTGGTGATCTCATCATTAACGGACTGCAAGTGGAAGAAAGCCGAAAAGTCAAAAAACAAGCGAAAATGGAGAAGTGTCACCGAACAGAAGAAAACTGGAATACCAGCAGGACATGAATTTCAAGCTGAGAACTGTGAAAAGGCTGATGTGTAAATAGGAAACTTTGAATAAGAAAATAATGAAATTGATAAGAGAGATGGCTGAGTATAAGATCCATCTCGAGTTGCAAGCATTAACAAATGGTTTAGAGTCTTTAAAACTTAAAGCTCCAGTTGTGATCACGCCTTTCTTTCTTTTGTTTTTAATTTTTAAAGGTATTAATCTTTGTGGTTTAAGTTGCTATATGCTTTGTTTGTTTAAAGGGTGAAACATTTTTCAATACACCTGGGGAGATGAAACCGTAACCGAGCTGTGTTGATTTTGCTGTGTATGCAGGTGTGATTTCTGTGGTTGAACAGAACATACTTGTACCTATGCATAAGAGGTGTTAGAGATATTTTTATGCTAGCATTTACGTGTGTTGCTGATCACCCCTGCATTCTTCCACTTCAACTCTTCAAACTCAACATTAGACACTATAAATTACATGAAATAAATAAAATGTACTCTGTTTGTGTATGAATACACTTGATAACCAAATAAGGGAGAATGCAGGGAAGAAATGCAAATGATATGCAAGGCTATAAAAGGTGTGCAAGGCCACACTTTGATGGTGACGACTTATTCGCTGTTATTTTCATTTTTATTACTTATGAGTTATTATCTATTAATAAAACGAAGCCATGACAAATGGTGATGCGAAAAACTTTATTAAAAGAAGAGTCTCTGAGTAATTTATTTATGAGTAACGTATTATCCTGATCTGAATGTTCCTACGAGCCTCAAGCAGCCCGGACTCAGCTGAGCAGTTGCAGGGGCCGGGGAGGATTCCAAGTCTTTTCGTCACAGATCCGGATTTCAGAGGTAAGAGCAAATTGTTTGCAGCTGTTGATGAGAGTAAGGAATGTGCATTAGACATTTAGTGGGTTTTCCTCGGGGCTATCAAATGCAACACCCTCCTTGTAAGGACATACCATCTTTCTCTTTTCAAACTGATCACACATAATGTGTTCCCAATGATGCCAGCAGTTCTGCATCACTGCATGACTGTTAATTTGTAATTTTGTAAAACTTTTACATGTCGACTAATTGTTAGAGCTCTGTTCTTTAAGTAATTAACTTAATTTTTTTTTTTTTTTACTTTTTCTTGATTTACATTTTCAACTGCTCTTGCTTTCTTATTTTACTTTGAAGTGTAAATACTTCATTATTCATATCATAATTCAATAATTGTACTATTTTAACGCAGGTACAATACTGTTACTGGCCACCACTGAACATAACTAAAAAAATACAAAAGCTTGAAGTGCCCGATAAAGAAAACACATTTTGTGTACATTTTCATGCAAAAAGTCTCAGAATAAATAAATTTCAGTAGGCAATCCCAATACCAGTATACTTCATGATTTTTTCATTTTTTCTTCCTATTTTTTTATTGTTAATTAACTTTTATTATTACAACAGTTGAACCTCAGCTGCCAGTTCCACCAGAAAATAAAAAATTAAAATGACCTAACAAGCAAACCACCTTCAATCAATCAATAAAGATGCCATCAAGATGTGGAGAGCTTCTCCACCCAGAGACACCCTGAAAAATGGTAGTGTTTTTTTGTTTAATTATAGTGCATAGCCCCAATCTATTCATTAGCATTACTTTAGCATTAGGTTGCATTAACTAAGGATGTGTTTGCACTTGGCATTTTTTTTTTTTTTAGCACCTTCATGATGCTCCAAAACTGTATTAATATCCTTCTTCTGTTGAACACAAAAGAAGATATTTTGAAGAATGCTGTTAAACAAAAAATATGCTGGTCCCAACTGGCTTCCATTAAATGGGGGAAAAATACTATGCAAGTCAATGAGGACCAGCAAGTTAAGGAATGAGGATTGCGGCAACCACATGTGACGACCCCAGGCTGGACTGGGCTTCATCCACGGTGAAAGCCGATCCAGCGATCCACAGTGCAAAGTTGATGTATTTCCTCAGCGATCAGCACATATCAACTCCAGGCATGATAAAGCAGATATCGTCCTCTTTTGGAAGGCCAAACTAAGTAGTTTCGCTTTCACAATGAAACACACAGCTTCTTCATGAAATGGCGCCAGTGGCAACAGAGAGAATAAAATTCAATTCAATTCAATTCAATTCAAGTTTATTTGTATAGCGCTTTTTACGATACAAATCATTGCAAAGCAACTTTACAGAAAATTAAGTTACCTGTGAAACAGATTTAACAGAAGCAAAACCATGCATGCTTCATTTGAAGGAAACCAGTGAGATTTGCATGCATGAATGTTTAACCTTACCATACTTAACCATTTGCCATATTTGATGTGTTCTATGTATGCGAATAAAATCCGAAATTAAAATCTGCTGCTGACGTAGAAGACACAAATGCTGTGCCTTGTTTACAAGCAGAAGACTGCACACACATGCTTCGTGGTACTCTTGATAACGGCGGAGGACAGTGTCTTGTAGCTTCATAAAAATATGGTTGAAACACTGATGTCACATGGACTATTGGACACACTTGTAGCTTCATAAAAATGACGGTTGAACCACTGATGTCACATGGACTATTTTAACAATGGTATTACTTTATTTCTGGGTCTAAGAACAATTCAGCTAAATTGCTGTCTATGGAGGGTCAGAAAGCTCTCAGATTTCATCAAAATATACCTTAAGTTGTGTTCTGAAGATGAACGAAGGTCTTACAGGTTTTTGACGACATGAGGGTGGGCAATTAATGACATAACTTTCATTTTTCAGTGAACTATCCCTTTAAGAAAAGGCTGACATTTATGGTGAATATGAAAAGAATACATTTGAAGAACTTAATTTCAAAGTCCTAGTTTTACATACCTTCATTTTAACGAATCAATATTGATTCTCCTCAGATCACCTCCTTATCCTCCTCACTCAAAAAATTGTAAGCATAGAGAGTGAGATGAAGGCAATGAGGAGCTCAATAGCAGCCATGCATGAACTTTATGCTCGTGCCCTGGGTGATGGGACTTGCCATCAAGCAGAGGAGATGAGACTTGAAGTGTGTGGCACCATCAATGAACTCCTCTCTCTGGAAGAAAAGATAAAAGACGATACCTTTAGGAAAAAAAGTGGTGTGTTACTGGTGAACTGTCCGTGAAACGCTTAATTAACACATTTATGTTAATTAACAAAAAATATCAACTGAACTATTTAGAAAATGTATTCCATCTTGCAGACACATCATTTAAGCCTCGTTGGAGGTCCAAACCCTGGGGAGAACACCCGGTGTGTAATGCAGGCAGTTGCCTCCTACGGTGTTTGGAAGGAATTCAGCCTAAAGGGTAAAAAAGGGAAGAGACCACTCCAAAACCTGATTATTATGAAAATCATAATAAGTAAGTACAATACGTCAGTGAATCCAAAACAATCAGTACTACCAGTACTTTTTGAAGTATTGCTTCTGAAAGATTACTGGTTTTTAATTATTTTTAGTCAAATGTATTTGCAATTAACTGTAGCCCGCTGTCTTTATGTTTACAAAAGTGTGAACCAAATGGTCCATATAATTAGCCTCTAAGGTCAACATCAGATCAATGAATGGGCTCTCCATGGGAGAGATCCTATCAGGTTACACTATCATTGCCTCTCCATGGGGTGTTATTGTATTGTTTGTAGCACATTTGTTACCAGGTATAAAGGTCTGGTCTTACAGACAGTACTTTGGTTGAGATTGTCTGAAGGAGTTTTAATGTAAAATAATGGCATTATCTTGGCAAACTTATTACAAACAATGCTAAATACATGCATAACCACTCAAAAGTTTGGGATCAGTAAGATTTTTAAATGTCTTTAAAAGAAGAATATTCTGCTAACCAAGGCTACATTTATTTAATAAAAGAAAAAATAGATACAATTAAAACTATAAAATTGTGAAATATTATTACAGTTTAAAGTAACAGTTTTCTCTCTCTCTCTCTCTCTCTCTCTCTCTCTCTCTCTCTATATATATATATATATATATATATATATATATATATATATATATATATATATATATATATATATATATATATAGTATATATATATAGGCCTATACAGAAGTTTATTTTAAATAAATGCTGTACTTTTGAACTTTATTTTCAAAATAATCCTAAAAGTACTATATATCACAGTTTCCACAAAAACTATGAAGCAGGAAAAAAATGTTTTCAACCAGTGATAAATAAGGGAATCATTAAGTAATGATTGGTTTAACAATAATACATTGGATCATTAAAGAAACAACATTCAAATCAGCATATTAGGGGAAGTTTTTTCATGAAGATCATGTGACACCGAAGGGGGACAATGGGGTAATGATAACTGAAAAATTACAGCTGCGCATCCAAGGAAATAAATTACAGTTGGAAACAAGATATTCACACAGGAAAACAAAAAAGCTGTTTCCACACATATAAATAATATTTCCCACAATTTATCAGGAGTCACTGTTATTTTTTGGATTCAATAAAATTGGCAGGGGCCTTGAATAGCAGAAAAACGTCTTCTTTTCAAAAAAAAAAAACATTAAAAACTCGTTCATGCTCCCCAAACAAACTTGTTGCTGGGGTAGGTGTTTCTGATCCTGTTGAGGTGTGTGAAAGGTTTTTGGGGGGGAGAGGAGAGCTGAATAGGGGCAGGTTTGCCCCACCTACAAAAAAAAACAATAGGTACAGTTGATACCAAATGGAACAGTATTTGCCTATTAGTATTGTAGGCAAGCTGCCCGTCTTTCAATGCTCTCTCTCCCACCCCCCAATCCCACCCTAACCCTTGTCACCTACATCACTCCGTTTTTGTACCTGTGTAAACATTACTTTCATCATTAACTTGCTGGTTAGGAGTGTTTGATCCTGTTAGATCGGGTTGAATGTTGTGGGGGTAATGAGAGCATGAATAGGGCAGTTTGCACTACAAAACAATAGGGACAACTGATCAAATGGAAGCTTTGTATATGTGAGAAAAAAAATCCACATTGGTATGGTCTTTACAATATTTCATAAAACAGTACCCCTTTCCCTTAAGGTGTCATTGGTTAACACTAGTTAACATGAAAATCACTTTTAAAGTGTTTGTTAATGTTAGTAAACATTACTTTCATCATTAACAAATACAATGTTTGATTTTAATAATGTATTAATAAATATTATTTAATGGAGCTGAGCTAACATTTACAAAAAATAAACAGTTGTATTTTTATTAAATAATGTTAACAAAGCTTAATAAATATTCTAACAAATGTATTGCTCATTGTTAGTTAATGTGTCCTGGCCATCGCTCAGTGTTTTTAAATCAAACTTAAAGACTCATTTTTACACCCTTGCATTTAAGTGATGCTGTGTATGGTATTTTTTTTTTTTTTTTTTTTTTTTTATGTGTATATATACATATTTTTTTTTATTTTTTTCCCCTTTTAATTTTTGTTCTCTATTACTTTTTAAGTAACCTTTTATTGTAAAGCACTTTGGATCAACGATGGTTGTGTTAATGCTGTGCTCTATAAATAGAAATTGGCTTGATGTGACTTATTGTAAAGTGAAACTTTACCCTTTAAAAAAAACACTTTATTTCAAGGGAATAATGCATTAGTAATCCAGAATAATGCATTAGTTGATCAATAATTATTGGCTTATTCTGGTCAATAAACTTGAATATCACTTAGTAAGTGCCACTCAGTAATTGTGAAAAAGTTAATCATTAATTACTAGTTTGTTTATTCTTAACTAATGCACAATTCTGGATCCTTAAAATGTTAGGTTAATCATTAAAGACTAGTGCGTTATTACATGAATTTTTTAATTTGGGTCTGGGTTTGGGTATAAAAGGGGGTGCAAGTCAACAAGTTTAATGTATGCAATGATAATATTTTAGTCTGTAACAAATATGATTAATAAAATGATTAATTAATGAACTAATTAAAATCAGTTTTACAAAAAAGAGCACTTGTTGAATTGTCCTGCATGTCAGCATTCATAACAATGTTATTACAACTAATTTGATTAATTCTGTACAGTTTAGTTAGGTGGCCATTACTAGCCATTGTTATAAATTAATCTTCTATTTTATAGGTAGCAGGATGCTTGGTCCATTACATCCTGACGGATGGGCAACACCCTTATCAGACAACTACACCCTACGCCAAGGATCCATTTGGTCTATCTCACAATGTCAGAACGAGTAACTTCACACTTCAATGTGATGAAAGACAAAAAAATATCTTAAGCAGAATGCTGAGCAAATCAATGGAAGAGCGTCCTACTATTGAGGAATGCCTTCAGGCATTCAAAAGTAAGTGCAAAGACATATTGTAGAGTTTACAATAATCATTAAATTATTGGATATAAACATTGGTGTGAATTTACAGGTTTCGATCACCAGTCTGATCAAATTGGAACCACAAACAGCTACAGCAATAAGAATGGAAATAAAGTAAGTATCCATAGGCAGTTTATTCTTACAGTTTATTCTAAGCAACAGGCATAGCATTGTTAAACACGGGTCAGACAAAAGTAGACCTTAATCAGGTGTGTTACATGGATTCATACACTGTTATTCATTTACAGGACAGAGCCCATATAGAAAACTGCTTTCCTCAAGCACAAGATGAGATGAACATCCCAGAGAATCTTTGCAGTGATGTGACAGATTCATATTCCCACACTGAAGAGGAATTATCTGAGTGTGAAACGGTAATTAGGGGTTTATTTACATAACCAGGGGTTTTGAATAATGCAGAGATTATAGCACTGTTATTAATTGCAAATTAATTTAAGTAATGTTTATGTATTGCAGAACAACACAGAACAACAGGTATACCCTTTCTTGGAAACGTCAGAGGAAGAAGAAGACAAAGATGAAGAAAAAAAAGAAAGCAAAACAAAACAAGCACAAGGGAAAGTAGCAGAAGAAAAAGCCATCCAAGGAAAACTGCTTACAAAGGCTAGGATGGAAATGGATGAATGTGCCCAAGGTTGTGCATCTCAACAACAAAATATGATCAAAGTGAAAGTATCCTCAAACACGCCATATCAACGCATCTATGACAAAAAGAATTTCTGCCTTTACTGTGAAAAGCCTTATGCAAAAATCACAAGACATCTGATACAGAAACCTTCCAGAGAGGATGAAGTTGCAAAGGCACTGTCATGTAAGCAAGGCTCAACCATGCGTAATCTTTTTTTAACCAAAGTAAGGAACATGGGAAACTACCACCATAATATTTCAGTCCTATCCTCTGGAAAAGGGGAGATTATTCCAAAAAGACAAGCAACATCTGTGTCAACAGCAACTGACTATCTGCCTTGCAAGTTTTGCTTTGCTATGTATATCAAAACAGACCTCTGGAGACATCATAAGCGTTGCAAATTACAAGTAAAAGACAATATGCCAGGGAAGCGGAAGGTTCAGGCAAGCTGTTCCCTGTTGTTGCCCATGGACTCAACAATTTCCAGTGGACTTCAAAAAATAATTGAAGACATGACATATGATGATATAACACAGGTAGTAAAATCGGATTCGTTGATTCTGTCATTGGGTGAGAGAATGTTCCTCAAAAATGGAGAAGTTGGACGACACCGGGCAGATATTAGAAATAAGATGAGGGAACTTGCCAGACTTCTTCTGGTGGCAAGAGCCATTGACAAGGACATTGTTGCTTTAAAGGACTTGATCAACCCAGCAAAGTTTAACACAGTACTTGAAGCTGTGAAAAAGATGACCGGATTTGACAGCTCTACAAACAGATTCTCAGTTCCTTCAACAGCACTGAAACTGCGACATTCCCTTGTCAAAGTGTCATATATATTGCAAGGGGAGGCTTTATGTCAAGAGGATGATGCTTTAAAGGGAAGAGCAGTGCACTTTAGCAAGTTAATTGAACTGGAATGGACAATCCATGTGTCATCAAATGCACTGAAAACATTATACCAGAAAAAATGGAATAGCCCACAAACGCTGCCTCTAGCTTAAGACATCAGGAAGCTTCAGGATCACTTAAAGTGCCTAGAGAAGGTCAACAAAAAAGCACTCATTGACCATCCATCCCAAAGGTCATGGAGTGATCTCTCCCAAGTGGACTCTGGCACAGCTCATTTTATTCAATCGACGTCGTGAAGGTGAGGTTTCTAGGATGGAAGTTACAACATATCTGCAGAGAAACCAACACAATATGCAGGATGAAATTCTGGAGAGTCTTTCACCTTTTGAGAAGAAACTATGTGAGAATCTCACCAGAGTAGAGGTACGAGGGAAAAGAGGTCGCAAAGTACCAATACTATTTCAAGTAAATGTAAAAGAATCAGTGGACCTTCTAATTAAAACTACAGAGGAGGCTGGGATTTCCCCTAGGAATCCCTACATATTTGCACGCCCTTATTATGGATCACAAGAGAACATGCGTGGATGTGACAGCTTAAAGCGATATGCCGAAAGCTGTGGAGCGAAACATCCAGAAAATATCACTTCCACTAAGTTGAGAAAACATGTAGCCACAGTTTCTCAGCTACTCAACTTAAAAACGCATGAACTCGACCAGCTAGCCACATTCATGGGACATGACATTGACGTCCATAGGGAGTTTTATAGACTCCCTGAAGAAACGTTGCAAATTGCAAAAGTGAGCAGAATTCTTTTTGCCTTGCAAAGTGGAATCAGCAAATTTCAAGGAAAATCCCTGGAGGACATAACACCTAACATAAACTGTAAGTAAATTTGTATTTGTCCTTTTTAAACAAGGCAAAAGGTCCACACTTTGTAAAACCTTTTCATTTTTAAATAATGTACTGAGTATTTGATCATTTTGTTACAGTTGAGGAGGACTCCAACTCAGAGGCAGAGGATGTTAATTTAAAAAAACAGACAATTCAAGAAGGTAAGTTTTTATTTGTAACTTTTGAATTAAGAATTTAAAAAAATAGAATAAATAAATAATTTCCATTAAATGCAATATCACTTTCATTTATTCTATAATTTTAATTAAGAGCTGCTGTCCATGTGGTTTATAGGAAATAGTGACACAGAGGATGATCTTTCTGAAATAAGGGCTGCCAACTCAGGAAAGACTTCAGCCTTCAGCCTTGGATACACCAGTAAATCACTAGTGCCATTAAATCAGAAAGGTATGTTCCATTCACCATAAAGAATACAGAAGATCTGAAGATCATGGTCTTTTCATGTTTTCAACTTTGTAAAGTATGCATTACTGACATTACATTTTTGTCCGTTCATTCATATATTTATTTACTATATATATTTTTTTATCTTTTTGTTTTGTTAAATAGCAACACCCAGAAAGCCCTGGTCAGAAACAGAGAGGAAAGTCATAGAACACTGTTTCAAGAACTACTTTAAGGAAATGAAGGCTCCTGGAAAAGTGGACTGTGAAAAATGCATAAATGAAAACAAGATTTTAAAGGATAATGGAAGAGATTGGAAAGCAGTTAAATACTTTGTGCACAACAGAATAAATTCAATTAAGAGAAATTTGGGTCAACAGTATTGAGCCCATAAACACTGAGAGCTTGCAATGTGGAGTATCAATGTTGAGTCATAATTGTGCCACAACATTGATAGTCCATGTAAATGGAGCATCAGTGTGTCATAGCATTGAAATGATTGACTACAGCTGTTTTGAGTTGCTGTTTTCAGTTGCTGTTTGGGCCTCTGTTTTGGAATGACCTGTTATAACTTTGATGTAAGCCACTTTAAAATTGCACTATTTTAAAAATGTTTAAAATACAGGTATTTTATAATTTTCATTTTGATTTTTTGTTTTACTTTTCTTTATACTATCAATACTAATTTTAATATAATTATCTACATTATTATTTCCTGCAAAGCAAAATGCACCTTCTACATAAAGTACTACAGAATTTTTTTTATTATTTAATGGTATTGTTATTATTGTTGTATATGTAGCCACTCGTCACTGAGGGTGAAAGTCTGCACTACCGCAGGGGGGCTCTTTTAGAGAGCGTATGAGATTTTCTAGGTGATAAACTTGATAGTTTATCACTTGGAAAACCATTTCCGTTGTCAGGAGTGCAGCAGAAGCAAGTGTCAAACCATCAGTTTAGGAGTGTGTGTGGACTTTAAATAAAGTTTGACTTGATTTCATTCAAAATGCTGTACTAACTGTTTTTTTTTATTATTATTATTATTTAAATCCGTTTCAATGCAGCAAGTCAGCATATATATATATATATATATATATATATATATATATATATATAACCTCCAAAGACCCAAATGGTCATCTGTTTGCTTGTCCTACATTTAACAATTTATATTTTACATTAACGTTTAGCATATTCTGACTATTTCTGAATGTAATGGCAATGTTGATAATAAAAATGGAGCCCCTGAATCAAGTGCTGCTCTGAAAAATGTCAGTGTGTTAAACGACTTAAGTACCAATGTTTAAAAGTATTTTATTGAAGTGCCGTCCATACAAAACCTGACACTAATACACATGTGGAGGTCAAAACTCGAATTAGGATCCCAATTTGTCGGTCATCACCGACGTGACGTCGGGAGTGACCGACTGAAAGGGAACTCCTTTTCACAAATTGAACATAGAAATAAACACATAATAAATAACATAACAATTAACAATAAGTGCTCTCTATATATTCAAAGTGCAAATAGAGACAAATTTTTCAAGCAAGATGCAGATCTATTGACAACTACAAAACCTGTCATAGCCTACATACTAATAATAGCCTAGATATGTTATGTAGCCTAATTTGCGCGCATCAGGGAGTCGCTCTCAAAACGCGGGGTATTAAAATTGCTTTTAAATGCATTTGCACGTTTCGATTTAATGATCGCGGGAACACTCGGTGGTGCTGAGCGTACATTATACATTACAAGACATTAATTTTGTCAGACACTCTGCAACGAATCCTCCTTTGATATTTCTTATGGACCAGTGAGGGTCATTTTTGTTTGTGCTGAAAAAAAAAAGTCAAATAATAAAAACAATTCCACACAGGCAGTACATGTACAACTGTACATGCTACACGTACACGGCAACAGGTCTGTGCATGTAGTGGTGATTTCACTAGACTAAAGGACACTGGTCCCCTGTTATATGGTGAAGTGCGACGCCTGATCGGTTGACCTTACATTTAACAATATTTCACATTCTCACTATCTCTGAATGCTATGGCAAGGTTGATAATACAGTGTTACAATATATGTTGATTGTAACATTGATTTAGAAATTTAGCCAATTGAACATTTTCAAAGTCAACATGAAATTGGCAAGACATGTCAAAGCAACCAAAGAGATGTCGCAGTTTACCATTTAACAGGGGACCTAAGTGTTTTGATGAACATTAGCACTATTCCATCTCTGTCTGTCTGTCTGTCTGTCTGTCTGTCTGATAAAATTATCATCACCGATAGGAGCTTCCCAGGAATGTTTTTTGATTGCATTCATATGTTGAAAAGTGTATTGGGGTTAAGCCAAGAAAATGTTAAATAAATGTTAAATAAAACTAATAATATTGTTAATTATAAGAGGCATTACCTCTGCCCTTGAACTATTGCCAGCTGGCTGACTCTAATTTTATTACTATTATTATTATTTGAAAAATAAAGAAACTAAGTACTAATAAAACTAACTATAATGACACTTCTCAGTGTGTCAGTATTTTACGTACATATGCATATAATGTATATATATATGTGTGTGTGTGTGTGTGTGTGTGTGTGTGTATATATATATATATATATATATACACACAGTAAAAACTAAATTTATTCAGACATCTTGAACATTTAAACATTTAACATTTAAAACTAACTATAATGACACTTCTCTGTGTCATACATACAATAAAAACTACATTTATTCAGACACCTTGAAATATAATATATCTATATATATATATAATATATATATATATATATATATTTGAACATCACACACAATATATATATACATACAATAAAAACTACATTTATTCAGACACCTTGAACATTTCTCACATTATCACAGTTTATTCGCTATGGCAAGAACTCAAGAGAATAGAAGCTGCCACAAGGAAACAGAGTGACTCTGTGGAGTGGTACAGAGTTAGAAAGCCACGGATCACCTCTTCGCGCTTCAGGGAGTTGTGCCATGTTCACGGCCAGAGCTCCTCAGAACACATTGCTGAACGAATTCAGAGAGAAACAGCACAAACAGCAGCAATGAAAAGGGGCTTAGCACTGGAGCCTGTAGCCATTTAGGAGTATTGCAGAACAAAAAACACAAATTTCTGGCCTTGTGGGTTTGTCATCCACCCAGATGCCTGATGGCCTGATTGTGTCGTTTTTGACCCAGCAAAAAAAGCTATGTTGATTGCAGCTATTTAAAGTTACACAGTGGTACCATGCAACTAAAATCACAGCACAGCTACTACTGACAGGCCAAGGCCAGCTCTTGATTACTGGAATGGAGTGGTGTGCCTTTGTTGTTTTTGCAGAGGATGACATGGTAATTCAGAGAATATATCAAGACAATGATGTAGCCAGAATCATTAGAGAGAAAGGAGATTACTTCTTTTTTTATTTTTACATGTGAGCATTACACATGTAATTGTACAGTACATCATTGAACATTAGTTATTTTAGTCACATGTACACAGTCTCTTTTGAATAGTCAAACTATGAAAAATGTAAATACTTTGGAGATTTGTGAATGACATTCAACATTTTGATAAATTATATTACAAAGTTTTGAAGTGTTGCATTTTCATTTAAGGGAGCAGGGTAGTTTTTTTGAATACACATGGATTATACAGGTTGATTAAAAGGTAAATTAATTCAGAGATGTCAATATCTACAATTGGAGAGCTACTGTCCTGCGTTTTTCAGCTCCAACCCCAATCAAACACCTGAAGCAGCTAATTAAGGTGTTCACAATTACTTGAAATTTACAGGCAGGTGTGTTTGATTTGGGTTGGAGCTAAAGTCTGCAGGAAAGTACCTCTCCAGGAGCATGGCCAAACACTCCTTCTTCCGTTTAAGCAAGCTGAATGTAAAATAAAAGGTAATGCTAGTGTTTAAAGGACAAGTTGGCAATTTTCAAACAGCTCTATTTTGTTAGAATGTTCATTTACATACTGTTAAATCTCTCATCTAATTAGCTGCAGAAGACACCCCCATTTATTTGTCATCGAAATTCAATTAAGATTCTAGCAATACAAAGCTGGTTTAAAATGAGCACACTTATCTTTTCAACACTAGCATTACCTTTTTTTGTGACATTCAGCATTTAACTGACCATGACTTCACCAGCGGTCCATTCTGGTAGTTGACCAGAAAGCAAGCAACACTAAACAGCTGGTCAATGCTGCTACATACTGACAATGGTATGGGTTTGCCAAACAGTTTGTTCTCCTTCACCCTCTGGATACACCTCTCAACATGTACTCTCAGCCAGGCAATGGATTGGGTCTGTTGGACATCCTGCCTGGACATCTGGGAGATTCTTTGTCCGATAGTGTTCCTGTGGCTCAGTGGTAGAGCATTGCGTTAGCAGTGCAGAAGGTTGTGGTTGTGGGTTCAATTCCCAGGTAACACACATACTGATAAAAGAATGTGTAGCCTAACTGCACTGTAAGTCGCTTTGGATAAAAGCGTCTGCTAAATGCATAAATGTAAATGTAAATGATAAGCAGGTCGGTAAACCTTGCAAGGAACGAGATCATCTACCAAAAAGCCCTTGTCAACCATAATGGCCATGTCTGGTGTGAAGCATTTGATAATTCCAGAAAGTTTGAAAATCTCCCGGTCACTCATAGAGCCTGCATACAGCACTGAAACAAAGGTAATGGCACCATGTTGTGCAATGCCAATCATCGCCTTCAATGTACTTGATTTGTAATTTGAAAACACCTCACTCTTGAGTAGTAGAGAGGAGGGTGTTTGGCAGTACAATTCAGTGCAGTCCAGCACCACTTGAGTGTCAGGGAAGTCTGCAAACTCTGGTGGTAAGAGAGCTCTGACGACTTCTTTTGGTATACACAGGCGAATGGAACCAAGTAGATTGTACAGAAAGTGTGTCCAAGTCACAATGATTCGGCTAGCTGTGGTGCGATGAACACCAAAGCGCTCGGCTAGATCCCTGAGAGGCAGACCCACAGACAAGTGCATCAGAAACAGCAGCAGCTCATCTATTGGTGCAAGTTTCTGTGAAAATTAATAAAGAGAGTTTAGATACAGATTAATTTGTGATTACACTGTACCAACATTGTACCATTAAACCTTACTGTAAATTATTTACTATTTACTTGCATACTGTTGTTTTTGTTTGGGTCAGCTCATCGAAGCTGTCAGAGGCAGCCTTTGATGATTTGGTGATTCACACCATCCTACTTTTTGCAGCAGGCTCCACCAATTTTCAAAAGGCCAAGAAATGCTTGTAAGAAGCAAACCTAGAATATTATTATTATAAGACAAGGTTAATTATAATTTAAAAAAATTACACGTTTATTCCTTCCGTTCTATTGAGATAACTTTTTTATTATTGTGTATTTTTGTGACAGGATTGTGTGCGTGCAGAGAGCGAGAGTGTGTATGAGAGGGTTGTTTGTGTGACAGAGAGTGTGTGTCTGCGTGCACGGGCAGAGAGAGAGTGTATGTATGAGAGGATTGTTTGTGTGACAGAGTGTGTGTGTGTGTCCACGTGCGCAGGCAGAGAGAGAGAGTGTGTATGAGAGAATTGTTTGTGTGACAGAGTGTGTGTGTGTGTGTGTGTCCGCGTGCACGGGCAGAGAGAGAGTGTATGTATGAGAGGATTGTTTGTGTGACAGAGTGTGTGTGTGTGTCCACGTGCGCAGGCAGAGAGAGAGAGTGTGTATGAGAGAACTGTTTGTGTGACAGAGTGTGTGTGTGTGTGTGTGTGTCCGCGTGCACGGGCAGAGAGAGAGTGTGTGTATGAGAGGATTGTTTGCGTGCATAGAGAGATGGGGTCTATCTCTCTCACACACACTCTAACAGAACATAAGGGCTATACACGCAGACTCACAGTAATGGATAAAAAGGACAATATATAGAGAAAACGTGAATGTTACGCTATTCTAACATTAGTTACCAACCTGGTGTAAAAACGAATATTGTCGTCTGATCCAGCGATGTGTTATAAACCAAAACGGGACTGTAACTGTACAGTTTCCAACTGATGTTGTAGCTCTTCCAATTTCTTCTTCAATTCGTCATAACCTGCCATTACTGATGTTGCTGGAGTGACAGGGTAGTCATGATCAGGTGCTGTTTGTGGTTTACTCATCTCGGAGTCAAGCGGAGACGTCTCTGGGATGGAGCATCTTGGTCGACGATCCCAAACATTCTCTCTCGGTGTGGGAAGAGTATAGTGGTTCCACACAAAAAGAGAGGGAACAACTTCCTTTTTAAGTTTTCTCAGTCCCCCAAGCGTCAAAACAAAATTAGCTCTAAGGAATGAAGACACTCTAGTAGTTTTTGTAGGACTGAAGTGATCCCTACGGATTTTCGTTAACCACTGAGCACGAACTTCAGCATCAACAGGGAAAGAATGAAAGCTTATCGTGCCATTGTATTGAGACAAATTAGTGCACTGAGGTACACAGCAATGTAGGGAGGATGTTCTCTCCTGTTGTTGATAAACTACTTTATTCTTTTTTATTTTAAACATGCTCATTTTTGCTAACGAAGACACAAATCTTCACCTCTTCCCTCACAGTTCTATATGACCGGAAGTAAGAATGCACACACTTGCGTCCCGGAAGTTAAGGGGCGCCATCTTGTGCACCGAGTCCATAGACGGCACAGACGGGATCGCAGTGAATGACGTGATTGACATTGCCTGGCTAGTCTCTAAGCTAACGCCTACGTGCCTGTAATGAATATGATTATGCATCGTTACAGTAGAGTTATTGTAAGACAATTTGACTTAACAAAGTTTAACGTTACACAAAACTTCTCCTTTTCTTCTAATTCAAAATAATCCCACACCTTGCTCTTCTTTTGCCTGGTCACGTTTGAGCTCGCCACAACTGACACGAAGAAAACTCATGCGAGGTCTGAGGTAGAAATGCCCAGATACACTTTTAAAAAATTATGTATTATTTTTCAAATATTTTATTTTAAGTTATTTAAAATGTTTTAAATGTAACAATGGTAACTTAATGGTAAAATAAAATTATGGTAATTTGAATGATAATTATATTGTTGTTGTTTTTTTACTGTTGTGTAATCGACTATTGTTTTCAATGTTGACTCAGTGTCATAGAAACTGTACCGTTTAGATGACTAGTCTCTCCCTTTAACCAAACTTTTGTATGTCTGTCTGACAAAACATTTTATGCAATCTATTTTTATGCAATTTCACTTTGCTTTGAGAAGTCTACTTTTTAAATACTTAAAGACAATTTAAAGTAGTACTTTTTATTTTTACTCAGGTATGTTTTTAACCAGATACTTTTAATTGAGTGATATTTTTAGTGATTATCTGTCATTTTTGAGTACTTTTACACTCCTACAGTTATTGTTCTTATATGTATGATTTCAATAAGGAATTTTCAATTAAAATCTATTTTAAGGTAAAAGTTCAACAACAAATATTTATTTTAGTGAATATTTTTCAGTCATGCTCCATGTTTGCTGTGCAGTAATACTGAAATCATATTGTGGTTATTTTTGGTAGGGGCAGGGTGGAGGCAGACAGTTTTAATGAACAGTGTCTTGATGCAGAAACACATCACACCTGAGGCCAGAGGTCACTGCTCCATCGCTCTTCACAGATACACAGCTGCACTCTGGAGATGCTGCGCTCTGCTTCAGGCTCTGAACAACATCTTCCTCCTCTCTCTTCATCAGTGCTCTTCTGTGTCTTCATGACAAATTCAGCTCTGCATTTGTTAATGTGAGGAACATAAATGATACATAACACACATATAATAAACAATTATATTTAACAGTGTTACTCTATATATAATACAATATAAATGTATTTATCTTTTCAACAAAATGATAGAGATTTTGGTCATTTCACTATAAAGTCAAAAGTAGCTGTGTCTGCATGACGAGTTTTGCCCACTGAGTGAACTCTGAATCTGAATTATCCTGGATTCTTTGACACAAAACATGTTTTATTCCTAAATAAATAATTAAATTAAATATTAACATTAACCATAGCTAAACCATTGATAATTCTCAATATGGAAATCTGTAGCTGTATGAGAGCAGTAAAGTCAGACTGGTTTGTAATAAGTGAAGCTGTTTGTGGAGTTGTTCAATCATCCTCTGCTGAGATCTTGAGAGATCTTTTATTTGCAGTGGCTCATTAAACACTGGGGATTTTGCAGTGTGGATAATCAAGCACTGCCATTGAAAATGTATTTTAAAAATATATGTGAAATTGTTTTTTAAAATGTACAATATGTAAAACATTTTTAAATGTATGTATTCAGAGTTCAGAGATAGAGTACAGGTGTTTCTGGTGTCACCGTTGCACTATTGAGGAACAAGAACAAACTCAACTCCTGATTTAATACCATATTTAGTGTTTTATAAACAGTATTTGTTGTTAAATGTTTATCAAGTGGCATACAAGTAATTAAAAAAAAAAACAGTAACACTTTATTTTAAGGTGTCCTTGTTACACATTACATGTACTTACTATTATAATAACAATTAATTACGTATAATTACATGCAAGTAACTCTAAGCCAAACCCAAATCCTAAAACCTGTTGAATTAGTTTTTGTTGTCTGGTGTATTTGACAGTTTGAGGTGTTGCATTTTGGGGATGTTTTATTATTGACGTGTGTTCCCTGTCAATTTGGTTGTGTTTATGTTTCCATGTCTGCATCTGAAAGCAAAAAAAAGACCTTCGGAGGAAGCATTTCAAGGTAGGAAGGCATCAAGGCACCTCCAAATCCAAAGTTAGCTTCACTTCCTGTCTTATGAGATGCCTTCATCTAATCGATTTTTGTACACAGCATAGATATATCCTTCACTGCCTTTGATATCCCACAATCCTGTGCATTCCATTCCGTAATGGTTGAGCTAAAGGAGGCATCTGAAAGTTGTGTCTGGTGGTCAGTTTGTGTGTAAATGTTTCACAAGTTCACGCTTACATATAATTAGCAGAAGTATGATAATGTGTATTTGGCGTGCTGTCCGGGGAAGGGCTCCGAGCTCGGGAATGGCCCGAACCTAGAGTACCCCCCTCCCCGTATAGTGTAAAATGAACTTGAAGTGAGGAGATGGGGTGGAGGAGGGATGCTGATAAACTGTCAATGGATAGAGGTAAGTCAGCGGTATTTATACTATGGTGTTGATCAACTTGAGTGCGCTCCACCGGTGTTGATTAGGCTAAGTATCTGATGCGCTCCTCCCAAACCTTGTTAATAAACATCACATGTTGCTGACCACCTATTTGCACTTTTGATGTTATTTCTAGTGAGAAATCAGTATTATTGTAATTAAATATTTGCATAATTATCAGTTTCGTGAAGTGCTTTTGTGCACAAATGCTGCCTGCAGATTCTAATTTAACAGAAATTAGCTCACTGGAAATACGTCTTTCTTTCAGGTAGACTGATAGTTTTCCCGCCTTGCTAAATGTTGGGCTATGATCAATAAGTTTATTTGCTACAAATGATTTTGATAAAATCAAAACGTGGACGGTGAAGCTGGGTCAGCTGAGCGCGAGACGCGCGATGTGAAGCGACAGCAGCTGACGGATGATCCGCTTGGTCTAAGCCTGCCTGCCAAACATTACGTTCACAAACATTGACGATTTTCTCAAAAATAATGATTAATTGATCAATTGAGAATGGTTGTTTAGTGTAGCTGATAATAATAATATGGGATGCTGGAAAATACTGAATATAAAAAGAGTAGGGTGATTGAGTGCAGGCATGTTTCACCCCAGTAACATGACTAACACATCGTTCCTCGGCCAAAAAACCAGATCGAGTTCCCAGTTCAGCTGAGAGTCTATATATCTTATGGGGCAAATATGCTGATCGTAATGATTATGTGCGTCTGCAGTACAAGGTGTGAATCCTCTGCTCTTGTGAATGCAAACTATTACATGTTCAAAAAACAGTCAGTAAAAACAAACCCAAATTTGGGTCCTAAATATAGGACCGAAAACCCATTTTGGGTGAACTTTTCAACCCATTAATAATAGGTTGTTATTACCCAGCTATAAGGGTTCATTTAACCCCAGATTCCATTCAAAGTTGTTAATTTCTTGAACTAGCTTATTTTTTACATTCAATATGTTTAAGATTAAATCAACACATCCTGATAAGCTGGCACTAAACAATAATCCACAAAAGACTAGGTGTTCATGTTAATTCCTCTTATTTTCCTTTAATCATACATTTCCGCCATTGTTTATATCGTTTTTACGAGGCTATACATGAATCTGGGTTGTTAAACTGCAGGTGGTGCTGCACTTTGCGAACACAGCTGTTGTTTAATTTAAAAGTTCACAGGCAGAGGTGGAAAATAACGAATTACATTTACTCGCGTTACTGTAATTGAGTAGCTGTTTTGTGTACTTCTACTTTTGTAAAGTAAGTTTTAAAATCTGTACTTTTACTTTTATTAAGGTTTTGTTTGAAAGTATTGTACTTCGCTACATTTAAAACACATTTAATTACTGCAGTCCAAAAAAAAAAAAAACAAAAAAAAAATCGCTCCCTGGAAACTAACGGCAGAAATAATGGGCAGGAGGGCAAAAATGGCCTAAAAATCACAAGAAAAGAATGCAGACGGAAGAAACAGGCGTTAGTGGTGCGGGACACCGCTGAAAACGAAACCCAATCATAGTCTTGAAAAGTTGAACTCGAAGGAAATGAAGTGAACCCTGGCCATAGTTTATGCTCTATTAATGCAGTGTAAGCTGTGCTTACCTAGGGAGACCAAACCAGCAGCTTATAAAAGTTCCGCAAGAATACAATCCCTGTCGCAATGTCATGTAGAGGTAAGCTAAATAAACTGGCATCGTACATCGCATTGGTGGATGTAAAATGAAGCTTTGACATTTTTAGCAAGAGGTTTCTGCATCAAATTAGCCAAAAAGACAGTGGGGTGGGTGTGCGATATATTCGTCTGCGATCTCTCATAATTTGTTTTATTTTTAATATGTGCTCACGATTTAGAGTGCGTTTCTTTCACTGTAATCACAATTCAGTCTTGTAAAATGCATTTAGAATGATCCAAACTAAAATATAGGTGCAGAAACATGTACATATTTTTTATCATTTCATTCGTAATCTAAATCACACAAAAATGCCGCTTTTTCCGCCAAAAATCATCATGATACACCACACAACACACACAACACACACATATACATAAGAATATTTTTTACAACAGGTCAGTAAACAAGTTAATTAAGAGACTTTCGTTTTAGCACCATATTGCCTTTCTTTTGCTCTATTTCTACAACAAAAAGAATTCTAAACCCGGGCCACCAAGCACAGTTTTGCGTATCTGAGCACAGACGGGTTTCATATCCTTAATGAATCAACCGTTTAATTATCGGTGTTCAATCGCAATGACTCACTTATACAGTGACTTTGCTGAACCCCACTGGTCATTTTAATTTCACATTTAAAGTATCTTTCGATTTTTTTTTTTTTAAATAATTAATTTCTTATAATTTCAAATGCGTATTCAACATTTTATGTCTTGAATATCAAAACATTATTCATGCATTTGTAACTGCAGGTTAAATGCATTCATGTCCTGCACTAAACAGTGTGTAAATACATCTAAATGCCACTTCCGATGAAGCTTCTGCATTTCCTCTGCATTGAAAGATGAGTTTGTTGATACTGATTTGCCTGGTAACAGCCCAAATGTCTTATTATTCTAAATAACTGATTCCTTTAATTAAAAACAACTAGTTTGAGATTAATAGCCCTATCCCAGGGGTGTCAAACTCAGTTACTGGAGGGCCGTAGTCCTGAAGAGTTTAGTTCTAACCCTGCTCCAGCACACATATCATGTAGTTTTCAAATAAGCCTAAAGTATTAGATTAGCTGGATCAGGTGTGTTTAATTAAGGTTATATCTAAACATGTACTGTGGCCCTCCAGGAACTGAGTTCGACACCCTTGGCCTGTCCCATTTTTGCCTCCCTCCCACTGTTAAAATGTAACAAGTAATTTTTACTCTGAGTAAATTTTAAATGAGCTACTTTTTACTTTTACTTGAGTAGATTTTTAAACTGGTACTTTTACTTGTAATTAAGTAAAATTTCATTAATGTAATTGTACTTCTACTTGAGTAGAATATTTGTGTACTCTTTCCACCTCTGGTTCTGGGAGACTGAATCTAAGAAATTTGCAATACTTCAAAATACGCATAAAAGCAGGGAAATGGAAACCCAGCTAATGAGAACAGAAACTTTAGACAAAACAGTCCCCCTTTCATTTTTGTCAAGGACTGGTCCATTAGACACTGACCACAAGAGGTCTTTGTCCACCTTCACCTGTTTTAGACGTCCATCACATCCCTCACTGCTGCAGTCAGACTGAATCTGATCATGGATGGCAAAGGGACATCGAGGCTATTGCCTGAGTGCTCAGATAGGATGAGGAAGACCATGATGACGCCTAAAACACACAGTTTTAAAGCAAGAGTGGGAGAACATGTGCAGGACAATCTGACTGCATCTGTTCCAAACATTTGTGTGCCTGCTCTCCATGAGCACAACTATCTGTAAAACGTTTACACAGATTAAAATGTTTTATAATTCATGTTGTCAGCTTTGTATTTCTTGCTAAATTTCTTTTCATATGCTGGATAAACTGAATGTGAGGGAACTACACTTGATCAACAAAACAAACTTAACTTAACGTAACATACTGTATACCATAAACCAATGCTAAATAACCTTCACACACCTTATCCTGAAATCTCAGTTGATTAACCCAAACCTGGCTTACTCGAGGTATGCTGGTTCCAAATACACATCTGGGCGTAAGTTCAGTCAACTCAGAGTATGTTTATGATTAACACACAAGACATTCTCAACAGAGTGACCAATCGACGAGTCACCATGGAAAAAGATGCTAAGAATAAACACACCATGCTGCTGCTTTCTTCTTTTGTTCAATGCTCATTTACATATTGCATAGTGCCGCCTAATTGATGGTTGTGCAATCATGTTTCAATTTGTTTTTCCATTTAATCTTTTACACTGCAAAAAATGTTTTTCAAGCTTAGATTTTTTTGTCTTGTTTCCAGCCAACATATCTAAAAATTCTTAAATCAAGGATTTTTTAGACAAGTAAAAATTATTGTCTTGTTTTTAGAAAGAAACTTGTCAAAATTAAGTGAGTTTTAGCTTGAAACAATCAAAATAATCTGCCAATGGGCTAAGCAAAATAATCTTGTTTTCTGTTTGAAATAAGATTATTTTGCTTACCCCATTGGCAGATTATTATTATTTAGATTTTTTTGCATTACACCAAATTAATGTATATTATATATTATATAATATATAAACGTTTAAATGTTTTATCACTTTTTGGCTTAAACAATGGTTTAGGCACTACACAACTCCAAGAATCCAAAGAAAACTGGAGTGGTAATCTTTTGAGTGAAAACAAGCTTACAGGCTTCAGTACATTGACCGCCCGCAATGACTTCTGGGATTTAATGATTCCGTTGACTCAAGTCTGCATCCGATGCACACTCGATATCAAGAACTCATTCGGGTAATTTAATGCATCCTCTGTACTTGCATTCATGATGATTGGAACTGAACTTTGATGGTAGATGATGCAGAGTATGAGAACACAAGGACGCATAATGCACATAACACATACTCAGAATGTTCATGTGTGTTACAGTGTGAGCATTACAAATGACACCTGGAGATAATGAGTAAAATTACTAGAGATGCACCGATCGCAATTGTCTTGGCCGGTTCCGATTTCCAATTTTGCCCGTGTCTGACAGCTCATCAAAAATCCCGGTCCGAGCCCGCCTTTTCCCCCCTTCTCCCAAAACAGCGTATACTACTGTTTCAGCTATTATAAATAGTTCAGTTTTGTATGTAATGGCAAAATGATTATATTCTGTTTTTTTTTTTTTATTATTAAGTTAATTTCGTTATTAATTAACGTTTGGAGCAATTTGTTGTTCGTTAAATATAAGTTTTTGTTTTAAAGTAGGCGGCCACCGGCAGACAGTGAGCTGATCATGCCCAGTTGATCAATTTAGCCTTTGCAAATCATCACGACTAAAATAGAGATACTAAAACACTTCAAGCATATAACAATGTTTAAACCTGAAACCTGGCTAAAACCAAATGATTATACTGGTCTAAATGAGTCTACTCCACCAAACTACTGTTATAAACATGAGCCCCATCAGACTGGTCGTGGGGGAGGTGTAGCAACAATATATAGTGATATTCTCAATGTTACCCAGAAAACAGGGTACAGGTTTAAATCATTCGAAATATTTTTGCTTAATGTTACACTGTCAGATATGCAAAAGAAATCTATCATATCTCTTGCTCTGGCTACTGTGTATAGACCATCAGGGCCGTATACAGAATTCCTAAAAAATTTGATTTCCTCTCAGACCTGTTGGTTACGTGATAAAACTCTAATTTTAAATTTTAACATTCACGTTGATAATACAAATGATGGATTAGGACTTGGCGCTTACTGACTTATTAAACTGTTTTGGAGTAAAAGCAAAAATGTCACCGGACCCACTCCATCGCCTTTAACGCCACACGCTAGATTGAGTATATCGCATGGAATTGGATCTAACTGATATAGATGCTCATTTACCTCAAAGTGATGATGTTACTGACCATTTCCTCTTGTATACAGTACCCGCTGATTGATCGATAATTAATAACTATATGGCTTTCGTTATCATCCCTGCAGAACTATTGTTCCAGCCACCAAAGACAGATTCGCAAATAACCTGCCTGATTTATCTCAACTGTGTACCCATAAATACACATGAACTAGATGAAATGCCTGGTAACATGGGCACCATCTTCTCTAATACATTGTTAAACTGTTGGCCCATCAAATTGAAAAAGGTTAGAGAATAGCGTGCTGTGCCATGGTGCAACAGTAGCCACTGCAGCTCTCAGAAAGAAAGCTCGTAGTCTTGGTGCAAATGGAGAAAAAACTAACTTGGAAGTTTTTAGAAGTGCGTGGAAAAACAGGTATGTCAGCTATACACAGGCTCTAAAAACTGCCAGGGCGAGCATATCCACAAATATAGCAGTGGCTAGATTAACAAATAACTTTTTTTATTTAGCACAGTGGCTAGATTAACAAATAACCAGAAGCCACCGATCTAAATATTCCCCTTACAGTTAAATAGTAATGACTTTATGAATTCCTTCACTGATTAAATACATAACATCAGAAATACAATAACAAATGTAGATTCTACAATGTCTAATACTTTAGTTTTATCCATCGCACCCAAAGACTACTTTGGTAGTCTTTGGTAGACAACTATAGGACAGGAAGAGCTAAATAAACTTATCACTGCATATTTAAATGGGGAGCCATCTCATTTATCACCAGTAAAATATGGAGTGCCACAGGATCTGTCTAGGTCCTCTGCTATTTTTCAATATACATGGTTGCCCCTTGGTAATATCCTCATTAGAAAATGCAGGATTAGTTTTCCACTGTTATGCTGATGATACTCAACTATATATCTCAACAAGACCAGGTGAAACTTCCTAAATTATCTAAGCTAACAGAGTGTGTTAAAAATGTAAAAGATTGGATGAATAATAATTTTCTCATATTAAATTCAGATAAGACAGAGATATTACTTATTAGACCAAAAAATATTACACAGAATCTAAGTAGATTACAATTTGCAATTAGGCGGATGTACTGTTACTTCCTCTACTGTCAAAAAATCACGGGTGTTATATTAGACAGTAACTTGTCTTTTTGAAAATCATATTTCCCATGTTACCAAAAACAGCATTCTTCCATCTTAGAAACATTGCCAAGCTACGAAACATGTTACCTGTTTCTGATGCCGAAAAGCTAGTTCATGTATTCATGACCTCTAGACTGGACTATTGTAATGCACTGCTAGGTGGTTGTCCTTCATCTTCAATAAACAAGCTACAGGTAGTCCAAAAATGCAGCGGCTAGAGTCCTTACCAGGTCAAGAAAATATGATCATATTAAACCCCCAATTTTACAGTCTCTGCACTGGCTACCTATTAAGTTCCGTATCGTAAAAAGCACTATACAAATAAACTTGAATTGAATTGAATTGAATTAAACGTTAAACCAAGATAAATGTGCGCTATATCCAAAAGCGATCACTTGCATTTTTTCCGTGGATACGCTGTCATTTTTGCTCAAAAGTTAAGCGTAATTCATCAGTTGTAAATGTAAAGGGTCTACTTTTATTTTTGTTCACTCACAATATCAACAAAACATTGTGCTTTTATAAAATAAAGAAAACAAACATGATGCGCTTTTTGCCGTCTTGTCTTGAACAGGAGCACTTCACAAAAATGAACCGAAACTCAGCGAATACATGCCTAACAGACATGATAAATATATCTATAGAAAGCTTTAAATTAATACATAACAAAATGAAACGTATCGAAAACAAAAACTCTTTCATAATCCGTATAGATGCATTTCTTAAAGGCGCGTCTGATTAGGAGATGGCGAGCACTGCATGTGACTAATTGGCTTGCTGTTTGTCGTGGTAATTAAATCCAAACTCTTTCATATGCAGCTTTTCCCGAAGCACTGGGAACTTTTAATAACTCCCCACGCTCCAACTTCTCCCTGATGCTCTGCATGGTCAACTGTCACCTGTATGCTAATGCGTGCATATGTGCATTGTGTATGCGATGTATAATATTTATAATATAATCATTGTAAGTATTTCATACAGTAGCCTATGTGTGCTCTGCGTATATATGGGAACAATAAAAGGAGAGAAGCTAAATGAGCCAGAGCCTGATCTGTAAAAAAAAAAAAAAAAAAAAAAAAAAAAAATTTGCCCTGAGCCCGGCCTAAATGGATTCAGCGTGTTGGGCCCCGTCGGAATCCGACGGGCTTGCAGACCTCTACTAAGGCTGAGGCTGGAAGTCAGTTTAGTTGCTGTTCTTTTCGTCTTTTCTTCACTGATTTAGCTTGTTAACAGCAGATGTTCAAATTTTTTGAAGAAAATGTCAGGAACTTCATACCAACCTTTCGAAAACATTCCTCTAACATAAAGTAAACTGTAAATTTTAACATTTCCATAACAGAAACAGAATGTTTGGAAAAAATTCTTAGAAAAACAAAAAGTTAGCTGGGAATACACAGCAATGACCTATTTTCACATACCCCTTTCCTTCTGTAAGAGGTCTCTTTCAGCTTGTCCGAAGCTTCTTCCAGTTGTTGTGGCATCTGTAGTGGCCTGGTTAGCGGTTCCAATTCAGGATCATCAGAACTGTTGTTATGAGTTAAAATTCACTGAATGGTCGTGAGAGAGAGTTCAATCTTGTCTAGCGTCATGAAGATGTCCCTTACATATAGTGGTGTGCAAGAAACATCTGAAATATAAAAATACATCTAATTGTCCTATGGCCCTTTTTGACCACAAGCGATTACAACGAGGTATAGGTAGTGGTGTGTGATGTCACAATTTTATAAAGTGGAAGATTAAAATGTCTGAATACAAAAGCTGCTTTTAAAGAAATATTGTAGTATTGCACTAGTGCACATTCCAACACACATACATTATTATATACTCTTCAACATGACAATTCATATTTAGTAGTATTCAGGTGACATTACAGTTTATTTTTGCCAGCATTTTAAAGCTTTGCTAGTAAAACTATTTATTCATACAATGTTCTGACACGTGCTTTATGAGTGTGTATATCCTGTCAAACATGGCTTGGTACTAAGTAGTTTATTTGCCTCTAATTGCAGTAAAACTGTTAACTTTTCTATGAAAATTCTTGCATGACAATGATCAAGAATCCAACTTACTTTGAGAACCTGGAGTTGTATTCAGAATCAGAGTACTAGTGATGTAGCAACCTAAATTGCAAAATAACACGTTAAAACTGTGTACAATTTGAATGTCACCGTAAGCAAATTGTCTAGTGATGACAGACATACCTTTGCCACTGCTCTGTGACATAGACCTGGTTGGTGTTACATCCAAATTTGTGGCCAAACCTTTAAGGATAATAGATGGCATTCTCTACAACACAATTCTTCCCAAAATTTTTCATGCTCAGACCCACATGTAATCTTTAAATATTTTGTTTAGTTAGCATCAAAAATAGGGAAGTTCATTGTGGTTATTACCATTAACAACCGAAATGCATGAACAAATCATTAACCATTAACTGACAATATAATGATAAATTAGAATTTAATTAAATTGGAATAGACAAGTGTCTGTGACTTGTTAAAAATAAATATATTTTCCAGGGCTTTGGTTTTGCATGTGCAAAAAGCAGTATAAACAGAACATGAGGATTCATCGCCACATCACACACCTGCAGCACTTCACTGAACTGAAAAAAATAAAAACTAAAATAAAATCATAGGCTGTAAATAAAAGGAATAAACAAAATATATTTTACTTAACAGATTAACAAAATTAAGAAAAAAATGTAACTAGTATATATACTGAGTGACATGCAGCAGTCCACAAATAAGTTCACGGAAAGGAAACTGAGACAACTGAAAGCGGATCACGTTTGTACACAAATAAATAGGGGTGTAACAATAAATCGATATAGATCGATACATCAGTCTAATGTCTAAGGTTCAGGGCTTAATTTGTGCCGAAACAAGCCGGATCTGGTACCTCCGAAATCTGATCCGGCACCTCATTTTGGCGGATCCCCCTCCTCCAGGGGCAGCGTCTCCGTATAGCAGAGTAGAGCTCTGAATTTTTTACACCCCTCGGGCCGGCTTCGGGCCAATTTTCACGTCATAGCGGGTAGGGTCTGTTTTAGGCTTCTCCTCATTTTTATAACGGTGTTAAGTGTCTCGTAGCAATATGGTGCGTGCTGTCAGCAGCTGAACATTTCTGCGTTCAAATGCACGCAATAAACTTAAATTTGCCGCAAAGCACCAGCAAAAGTAGATACCATAAATGTGTCAGGGGAAAATAGTAAGGAGATATTTGAATTATTTGGGTCATTCCTGGTATGCGGTAATATTTTGACTTCATAAGTTTTGGAAAAAAAGTTACATGATTTTTATGTTTTATGCATTCTACCAAAATAGTGACATGTTTAACTATTAGGAATGCATATTGGTCAAGCTCGGGGACTCAAAAAATAATAATTATAGGTAGATTGTTCAGACACTGGCCATGAAAATACTCCACCCTGGTAGGGACATACAGATAGTTATCACAACATGTTAATAATGTAAATGTTAAATAATAATGAGCTTTTCTCCTTGTGCCATCTTTTTGTCTTGCATGGTTTCCCATCTGTAATGTGTTTAAAAACAAAGGATAGATCAAAACAATACCAAAATACTTAATAATAAAATTTTCTTAGATATGCAGTTCCTTATCACAATCAATCATGGTGGCAAAACAATTATCTGTTCCTTATCACAATCAATCATGGTGGCAAAACAATTATCTGTTCAGATGGCTAGAGAAATAATTACAAATTAGAGAGGACAGACATAATAAATTATTTTTTATTTATATTTGATTAAAAATAAAGATGTTATAAATCATTTGGATTAACAAACAAACAAACACAAAAACCATCACAAGAAAGAACAGTAGTGGACAGTGATGCCTTTTTTGTGTTTTTTATTATAATGAAAATTTGGATGGAAAAAATGGATGCTGCGTTAATTTTATTAAATATTTTAATATTTCCATGCTCAGCCTAGTGGGTGGTCTTTTTTTTTTACCTCCAAGATCGAGTTCTGTACCAGTGACCTGGGAGCTTAAGGGTTCTGCACAGTATCTTATAAATATATATATAGAGAGAGAGAGAGAGAGAGAGAGAGAGAGAGAGAGAGAGAGAGAGAAAGAGAGAGAAAGTTATTTATTATATGTACTAATTCAAATACCATTTATTCTGTAAAATGATATTTCAAGAGCTGTTAGGCCAGCAGCTCATTGAGTGATCAACAACATTTAGCTAGCTAAACCCTCATAGATTAAAAGAATTTTCTTATAACTATGTCAGATTTGTTTTTAAAGTTTTTGATAGGACAAACATTCTCTATAATATAGCCTAACAGGGTGGGACTTTAAAGATGGGACAAGCAGAATAACTTTTTTAAAAACTAAAAAAAAAGTTAACTCAGCTTACCTCAGTTTGTACAGTTGAATTCCAGTGGGAAAAATTAATTATGTCACTTCTTGAAAATGGTCTCTCTTTACATGTATGATTAGAGGCAGTTTAGCCTAGTCTATAACATAATTAAACTAATTTTGAGTTTTTTTTATCATTATATGGTTTAAAAAATAACTTTTACAAAAAAAAAACTATATTTTCAAATGATTTATATGTATTATTAGCGGCAGTTTGGCCTAGTCTATAACATAATCAATATCAACAAAAAGATGTGATGGTTTATATTTATTGTGGAAGTTGATTGCTTTGCACTGAGGACATCATAAAATTGAATGCATATATCAACAAAAAGATGTGTAAAATACAAAATAGCATTTTTAATGTCTATTATCTCTGTTTAAGTGATAAAGAAGACCTAAATATACAATTTAAGCCATATCTTATAAATATGTGACTCATTTTAGAGAAAATATGATTAAATAAATCAGAGACATAAAAGTCAATGTATAACAGGAATGACCCATTTACTAATAAACTAGTGTTTTCTGAGTCTGTGTTGCAAGGATGAAGTTTCCGATTCTGGCTCACCCCCTCTTCATTAGACACGCCTTTAGAGAGAAGTGCATCTTCACGGATTATGATTATAATGAAAGAGTTTTTGTTTTCGATTTGTTTTATTTCGTTAAGTAGTCATTTAAAGCTTTCTATAGATATATTTATCATGTCTGTGAGGCATCACTGAGTTTTGGTTCATTTTTGTTCTCCTGTTAAAGACGAGAAGTCAGAAAGCACATAATTTTTGTTTTTCCCCATTCTACAAAAGCACAACATTTGTTTATATTGTGAATGCACACAAATAAAAGCAGACCCTTCACAGCCACGAATGAACCTTAACCTTAATAAAAACTAAATGAAATATAATTACTTGCTATTACATACAAAACTGAACTATTTTAATAGCTGAAACAGTAGTATAAGCTGTTTAGGGAGAAGGGGGAAAAAGACAGGCTCGGGCCGGTAATTCTGATAAGCTGTCGGACACAGGCCAGGCTAGGGCCTAAATTTGAGGCCCATGCAGGGCTCTATGGCAGAGTATAGCAGTTGCCATACAATAACCCAGTCAAATATGCCGTGAAAAAACTATCCATTCTTCATATTTCTATTATAATCCATTATTATTATTTTAAATTAGAGGGTTTTACAAATATTTAACCAATGATCAGTATTGCAGCCTTGTCAGTAAAACTGCATAATGCCATTGATCCTCAAGCTCTCATAACCGCCACTTCCATCCGCCCATTCAGATTGACGCGACACAGCCTGAAGGAGACAGATCTCCGCTTTAAAGGGTAGACAAATAACCGCTCTGAATAGTACAGCATTTTCTTTTACTCAAACACTATGTCTGTCAGCTACAGCTTGCTTTGTGTGTTGGAAGACCGGAGAAATCGAGTGAAAAAAGTTAGTTCAGTCAGGCCACTGAGGCATAGTGGCTGGCGTAATTTCAGCTGACGCAGTCAGCTGTCAAATCGCTCCAATCACTACCATTCTCCTATTAAACATGGGACATATATACGTGCCACCACTGCTCGGTAAGTATGCTCAAATGGCTGGCAACCCTCCCTCCCTCCCCATTATAAGCACGAGCATATTACTGTGCACTAGGCATGGGCCGGTATGAGATTTTGATGGTATGATAACCTTAAGCAAAAATATCACGGTTTGACGGTATCACGGCATTGTTGTTAACAGATCTGAAATGTGTTATTTTTTAAATGACTGGGTAAAAATATATTTATTTATTGAAAATTAATATTTGAATAAATATTATTTTTTTCCCCTGGAACAATATACAGAATATTGAGCAACTACAGAATATAGACGTAGAAGTTGTTTATTTTATTTTGATTTGTTTCCTAAAAAACAAAAGAAAAAAATAAGGACTGACATCTTTATTTAACCTAAATCTGTAATTACAGTTATTTAATTTAGTTATTATAATCATATACATATCATTTATATTATTTCGTTATATAATAATAATCATACACATAATTTGATTTAATAATAACCCAATCTGAAGCAAAAACAGAATGTTCTGACAAGCTTTGTGAAATTGTACTACATGCCAGAACGTAAAAGGAAACCGAAAACAGCAGAAGCTCTGAATGAGATGCAGATTCACCTCTGACAGCAGGAGGCGCTTCTGGAACACAGATACAGACCAGATACAGTGCTTCTCCTTGTTACCGCTGTAAACAAAGCTGCTGCTTGAAACACTGCTTTAATATGAACTATACAGAGAGAGATGAAAAGAAAATACCACGTAAAAACTTTTCAGAAGACAGTCAGCTCCCCTCAGAAACACATTCATATAAACCCTCAAATCAATGTTGAGGATTTTCTTCCAATAGATTGTGTATCATGAACAGTGAGTTATCGTCCTGCTACAGTATTTTTTTCTCTCAGCGGTCCGTCTTTCAGCTGAATCTCTGGCTCTGTGCTGAAAGGACGCACAGACTATATAACAGAATATATCTTCTCACATAAATGACATTTTGAAAATGATTGCATTGCAACGCAGTTTGTTTAAGTCCAGAACAGAGCGGTGCAATTAAGGCAAAAACATCTCGGCATTACGAATGCATTTTGGCATCAAGAGGGGGCTTTCGGCCATCCGTGTGCATTGTCTGCACTCTACGCATGTTTTCGAGCCTAGGGCTCGCGCGCCGATGTGCAGTTCCGTGGATACTGAAAACTGTGTCGAGAACCGCCCGCGCAATATCGGCGTTGAGGATACTTTTGAAAAGTTGTGCGGACGGGGCTGGTTGCTAGACGGAAAGGGAACGCTGAAATGTGAGGTCCCCAGGCCTAAGTCTGGCCATCCCACACTCACGTGACTGACCGCCTGCCTCGCACCAACAGGAGGAGGAGGGGCCAGCATTACTCCCTACACTGCACGCAGTCTGCAGTGGGATTCCTTTCTTTCAGTCTTTGAGGAGACATGGAAAACAGCGCATACCGCAGGAACGGTATAATGGAAAATATTAGTGGTTTTGAAACCGTGTAATTTTCAAATCACGGTATACCTTGAAACCGGTAATTGGCCCATGCCTACCATACACCTTCTGGTTGCGTCTCTTTGTTTCAGATCACTAAGGCTTTCAAGTCCCGGCTGGCATGGACCTCACTGCTCATCCTCATAACCAAGCTACAGGATAGACGCCCCACTGCCACATCTACATCGACATTACCACTGTTCACTTTTAAAACATTATTAAGTGTCTTAATTGTCACGTATTTCCGCTTTCGATGGTCTCTGGGGGTTAACGTTTAAGCCTTGTATGTTCAATTAATTTGGGAGCAAGAACCCCCATAAGGAACCATACCACCAAAGAAAAATTGTGTTTAATAAACTCAAGTATCTTGCCAAATTGGTCCTGTCTGAACTAGGTTTTTTGCCATCTAGCCAATATACTTGTACATTTTTAATATCCTATGCATAAGCGCTTAATCATTTATATCATGAAATTTTGTCCAAGTGAATTAAACAACAAGAAAAACTAAGCACCCATATAGCAACAATAAACATTATATAACCTGTAAAAGTTGATGAAAGCATATAATGCGATGCACTTGCCTCAGATGCGGCCGTTCTGTTGACAGACAAAACACAGATCTCCTCATTCGCCAGCCAAAAACCTTGTTAACTCCATTTGAGCTTGTTTTTCATTTAGCCTGATGTTAAGTACAAGTGTCTGATACAATACCAACACTGACGACGCAGTGTTGTTTAATTATTGACTCCCCCCTTTCTTTCTTTCTTTTCCCCCCTGTATTTTAGTAGAGTGTGCCATGTATTTGTCAACACCCACAACAGACATCATATTGTGTGTATTTGGTTGCTTAAACTCAACAAACTATGAAAAATAACTCCTATAGATAAGTTTCCCGGGCATTTCCGGTTTACTTCCTGTTTCTGCCAAGAACTTCCGGCGCAGGCTGAGTAGTGGTGCAAAAATGGCGCTGGAATGGCAACATTCGACCGAAAAGCTTGTTAAAAATGGTGTTTTGACCATTCCGCATCCAAGTAAGGTAACATCATGGGCGGACAACATGTCAATATGGCCCAGCATAACAACATCCAAGATCTTTTCTTATTTTATTTATTCCATGGCGGTGGATGGGAATGCAATTAATAACCTGAAAAGCTCTGAGGCGTTTCAGTACC
>NC_056575.1:21159703-21160055 GCF_018340385.1 Cyprinus carpio
CCCTGCCGTCCTTATCCGTGTGTTAATCTATAACAGAACACGACGAGTAATACAAATGTGTGTGTGTGTGTGTGTCTGTATGTGTGCGTATGCATGTGAGAGAGAGATTGTGTCTAAGTGTGAGAGAGTGTGAACTACCCCTGCCGTCCCCGCACAAGGTTGCAATTCTTAAATGTGATCTAACAAAGGTAAAGGGAAAATATTAACCATAAAAACTGTTTATATTGCTTGTACTTGGGATGAAGTAAACATCTGTTGAGTTTTTTAACATAAATTGTTTGATTATGTTGAATTAAAAACCCAGAAATGCAGCGGGTATTTTCTTTTATTATTCTTTTCATATTTTTCCAGA
>NC_056575.1:21160326-21161774 GCF_018340385.1 Cyprinus carpio
GCAGCAAAAAATCAGAGATGTGTCTTTCCGAAGACACAGCAGAAATAACCTATACCAACCAGCATCACAGGCATCCTCCTCCAGCATAGTTTCTACACCTAGTCGCAAGGTAAAAGTCCATGAGACACTGGAAGAATGGCAAAATTACTGTCTCTCCACACCAATAGCGGCACTTTTCACTGCACCTGGCAGTGGACTAATGCAGCTCACTTTTAACACCAGCCTCCCTGCTCAGTCTGCCGAGACATCAAAAGCTCCACTGCCCCTACATCATGGTGATCACAACACACAACTTGAATGTGAGAAGTGTAGGGCATTCTACACCACATACATTGACATGACCACAACCCAATTTATGTACATTGAGCAGCACACAAAAGAACAGAGCAGGGAACAACTGTGGCATGACATGCGACTGGTACGGATAACAGCAAGCACAGCCAAGAATGTGCCAGTTCGGGCTACCACAGCACCAGACAAATTCTTGTCTGAACACCTCCATCCTACCTTTCACGGTAACGCAGCAACCCGGCAAGGAGCAGAGGGTGAAGAGCACGCCAGGCAATACCTGCAAGACCAAGGTCATGACATCGATGTGAAAGGTTTGGTGGTTTGCCCGAGTGAGCCATGGCTTGCTGCGAGTCCGGATGGTATCATGAACAGAGACACACTACTGGAGATCAAGTGCCCTGTCTTAGTCAAAAACCAGTCCCTTACTGAAGCACTTGCTGCTAAAAGCAGTGAGATCAAACGCATGCCCACAGGGGAATTCCATCTGTCCTTCAATGGGCCAAAGGGATATTACATGCAGGTGCAACTGGGCATGCACTGCACAGGGCTACGGCAAGCCTTGTTGGTGATTTGGAGTAACACTGAATGTCTGCAGCTCAACGTGCTCTACGACCAAACCTTTGTTGGGACATATCTCAAGGCTACACTCCTTCTATTTCACCCACATGTTGCCAAAAGTTGTCGATGACTTCGATGATGGAAGGCTGGAGTTGTGTTCCAGATACATGGACGTTGTAAAATCAGCATGACCTGCTTATGTGTACTGGGGTGATTAGTCATTCCTTTTTTAACCCCTTGTCCCCTGTTGTCACAAATTTGTGACAAATCCTTTCTAGCTTTTATTTATTTTTATCAAACTGATTTATTTTCTTTTACTTACTCTTATTTATTTTTATATCAGTCACTTATTTCTTTATTTATTAATTTTATTTATTTAATATTTTATTCCAGTCTTTTTCTTTTTGTGATATTGTGAGATTTCTTTCCTGTATTTACTTTGTTTTTATTTAATTATTAAAAAAAATCATCCATTAAGGAGTTAATGAAATTGTCCCTTTGTTATGGAATAGGATCAATAAAAATTAATTCATTTATTCTCAAATCAATTTGTTTATTGTCATGTGTCAATATTTACAATACAAGAAAAAGAATAGCAC
>NC_056575.1:21162174-21162320 GCF_018340385.1 Cyprinus carpio
TTCATAGGGACTTACACCTCATGTGAAAAAGAATAGCACTCACAAGTTTTTCTTAGGTTAAAACTCTGTTTTGTCTTATCAATAATCACAACACCAGAAAGGTAACAATAACAATAAATTTACACAGGTTTTTCTAGCTGAAAGTA
>NC_056575.1:21163634-21163797 GCF_018340385.1 Cyprinus carpio
TTACGCTTTGATGACAGGTCCACCCGGAGTGATCGAGCAAAGACTGATAAGTTTGCTGGAATACCTAAATAAACTCTGGAATAACGTTTTGATGACAGGTCACCGTTGATGAACAGCTTTTCCCGTCAAAGACTCGCTGCTGTTTCCTGCAGTATATTGCAAC
>NC_056575.1:21165811-21168183 GCF_018340385.1 Cyprinus carpio
TGGCGGATTCTTCAACTTCAAAGCCGCTAGCCACTTCCAAAATTCAACATCTGTTTTTGGTTTCTCATACAAGCATGTCTGAGGAGCACATCCACATTAGGCATGTAGATGGTTGATGGTGAAACATTCTCCTTCCGACCAAACGTTACAGCTGTCATACGAGTTGTGCAACCCTTGAACAGCACAATATGTCCCGGGCCGATAATGCGGCATGTAAGCACCATCCATAGTTTACTTTTTCTGCACGCTAACCAAAGACAGTAAAAGACGCTAACTCGCTAACCGGAAGTTCTTGGCAGACACAACCGGAAGACGTTGGCAGAGTGAAAGGATAATGGCGGCCCACCTATTTAACTCAGGAAACTCGTCTATAGAGGCAGCTTTATATGCACGAACTTAGGATGTGACTGTGAGGGCACATAATACAGCCTTTGGAGTGCTTAAGTACCAAATGGCTTAAAATACTTGAAAAGGAAGTAAATTATATATTTTTGTGACAATGCGCAACACGATTCCACTAGTCAACTGACAGTTCTGTCAGCTGTCCCAACATGTGAAAGCGAAAGTCTTGTTTCACAGTGTGCAGCAGGTCGCTGTAGTAAAGACAAGATGCGCTGATGTGAAGCGCGCTCTGAGTGAGTTCATGGATTCGAATGACTGATTTAATCTTATAGTTTATGTGGATTTATTTTATTATTCAAACTTACATGCTATATTAAATAAATGCAGGAATTTCCCTCATTATAAACTTAAAAGCTGTGAGAATTATTAAACCATGCGATATAGCTACACACAGTACCCCACCGAAATTTAGGACCTGATTAAATATAACTCTATTATACAGAGATTTGTAAAATAACATTTCAAAACTTTTTTAGGTCTGGAAATTGCTGTTTTAAAATTGCATGGCATTTCCGTGTTATGCATGACCTTACAGACCCTAAAAGCAACTGATGCACGCTCTTAATCACTTAAACTGGTCCACTAATGTTATTGCGAGAATGCTCCGTTACCTCTCCCTTCTGTAATCACATGCCGGATCCGTTACCCCGCTTTGTTCCGGTGTTCCGGTGAATTCCGTTCCCCTGTTTCCCCTTCGGCGCGCATGCGTGAAATCCCGACATCATGATTTTGAAGTGGAAAATGTGTGCTTTATTATCTCAAGTGTCAGTTTCTGATGTTATTTCCTACTTTACATCAACAAAATGTATATTTCATGTTGTTTGTCAAAAACATAAGTAGAATGTATTGTTTTTGGAGGTTTTATATCTCAATCTTACTCACATAACCCCACATCTATGATAACCTTTGAGAAACTCTGTATAACAGCTAATGTGTCAAGTTTAATAAATGAATTTCGACGGTTGTTTACATTATTATATTATGTTGTTGTTGGTGTGTGTAGGGGTTGCCACAACCTTATATTTTCCATAAATAAACCATATTGCAATGTACAATATTGTGTTATTATTATTTAGCTACCCATGTCTAGAAGAACTTTTCATCTACAGAACAGTCTCATACACCGAAAACACAGGGGGAACAGATTTTCCCAAAGGCCTGAGAACGTCTCGGTTACGTACATAACCCTCATTCCCTGATGGAGGGAACGGAGACGTTAAGTCGAACGACATATGGGGTCTCACTTGGGAGGCCAATCATCTCTGAGTTTAAGAGAAAACGCCAATGAAAATTGGATAGTGGATTTTACATACCTGAGCCACTCCCCATGCCTACGGGTATAAATAGGCGACAGGTGCATCCACTCATTCAGGTTTTACGCTGAGGAGCTGAGAACGTGTCCCGGCAACAGCGAATGGTTCAAGGTTGTGGCATGGGGTCATAATGTCTCCGTTCCCTCCATCAGGGAACGAGGGTTACGTACGTAACCGAGACGTTCCCTATCTGTCGGTCACTACGAGTTATGTCAACGACATATGGGGTCCTATGGAAAACGCCACAACCTGAGCACCGTCACAACCCTGTGGCGCTGCAATTGTCGACAAGCCGCAGCGTGTCACAAAAGCTACACTTAAGGTCGTGACCTTCCCAAAGCCCCAGCGCAAATTCACTGACCTTGGTACCGAAGGAGACCAAAAAGGTGAGTACATCGCTGCTGGAGAAGGCCATGCTGCTGTTCCGCCCACAAAAAGTTTTTGGAAGGGATTTCAACCTTCAGTAAAAGATTGCTTCAAATCTTTCCTATTTGTTCTTTCAGCTTGGCAGAACGATGGGGAAGCGAACCTTACACACATCCCACATCCTACCCGTAGGGAGGTGACATGTGGAGATACTGATATGGACTGACTCAGGGGGCAGTACTACATATGGAATGGGTCTCTGAGGCAGGTCCTACCTTGGAGTAGGGATGG
>NC_056575.1:21171236-21173679 GCF_018340385.1 Cyprinus carpio
ATGGTTCCCGCCATATATATTCCCTTCTGAGGCTTCATAAAGGACTGCAGTGATGCTGGTGATGTACACCGAAAACAGGGGGAACAGATGTATTTAATTATAACAATTATATTTAATTATAACACCATACAATTATTAAAACAACATATTTTGAAAAGTTAACACGACATCCACCGGACAGCAGGAACAACTGCAGGACACTCTACATTCACAAAACTGGAGTTTTATATTATTCAAATATTATGCCAACACATGACTGGTGGTACCACCTGTCGCATCCATCAAAGGCAATCTGATGGGGTGATGCAAAGGACAATAAAATTTATGTATTTTTTTATTATTTTCTTTCATTAAGAACCTTTTAAAATAAAAAATGTTCATTACCCAAGCAGCGGTCAACACTGGATCACTTGGGTTGATGTCTCCCCCACAGAACTGACAGAGATCACTCAAGTCTTCTACTCTGGATTTATTATACAGCAATCAGTGTTAGCGTGACTCAGAATTTATTATACAGCAATCAGTGTTAGCGTGACTCAGACAACAATGATTAGATTTAATAAATCAAAGTAATTTGTTGAGAACATGACTGAGCAGATAATAGACTTCAAACAAAACAGATGAACAAAACTGTGAGATGTTTTCTGGACAAACAATATGAATACATTTAACCAAAGTAAAAAAACATTCAAAAAAATGTTGTAGTTGTGAAGACTTGGCTGTTCAGTTGTGTCCACTACAAAACACAAACTTGGCTGTTCAGTTGTGTCCATGACAATAGACAAACCCTTGAGGTGTTCGGTAAAGTTGGCAAGATATTCACAGTTTCAACATTTCCAGATCAACAACTCATGAGCAAAACATTTTTCCTACACAACTGATGCCTCTTTTCTTTTGTAGTGATGTGGAAAACAAGCTACAAGCGAGTTTTCCTCAAAACAAGCTTTCCTCCGCTCTACAAAATACATCGATCTCAAAACGTTGGTGTCTTAGAGACAAGTCCGAAGGGACCGTCTGCAAAGTGCAAAACACAAAAAATTTTACTAATAAAATACTCAATAACTTCACAGTAACACACTGTAGTGTCACCAAATTAAGTTCACACATCACTGCTCTCCTGCAGGTAATATTACAACATTTTTGAAAATAAGTGCTTAATAATTATTCATTAATAATAAATGTAATTATTATTGTAAAAATAATTTACTTCTAAATATATAATTCACTGCTTACTCATTGTAAAATAAACCTTCCAGCATTTTGTAACAATCATTGCAGCATTTACCTTGTTATTGCATAAGGGTCACTGACATCTTTTTCCTTATGAGGTTTATTTCCTTTTCTGTATTACAGAAGGTGATTGGCTGGTTCTTCAGTATTTTTCTGCAAACTACAAAGAAGAATTTCAAACAAACATAACTAAAAATTATTATTGTGGAAAAAGCCTTAGATTGTAATATGTTGTCGTCAAAAACTTTTTATTTCTCCGTTTTGGCCTCCCCATCCACAACGAAATGAATTTTGTCATATGAAAATTGAGCTTTTTGCAATTGCTCCCCAAAGTGGATGAATCTGAAAATATTTTTTCACATTGAAGGACTCTGAAAATGAGCCTCTTCAAGTTGTAGGACTCTGAAAATTGAAGCTTTTGAAAACAGTGATGCATTTTTAGTCAAGTGATTCAATCATGTGATCCATTCAGACCAAAACATGATGGACAACAGTGTTTCACAGTTGTTTCAGCTGCTCTCCAGAATAATGTCAGTTTGTACATACTTGTACATAGAACATCCACAATGTTTCGAAGAGTTGGAAAGTAAATAAACTCCAGACAGAAATGATGCATGTTGAAGGGTCTTATGGTTTAAGAGGAGATCACACTACACTTTTTACACTAAGAAAAAAAAAATTGAACAAAACCATGGCTGCTTGGTAAGTGGTATCATTGCAAACAGGAAAAGATTTTACAATTGAACACTAAAACCTACAACTGATTTAATACAGTTGGCGTCACAACAGACTCAGTGCAGGCATGTCAGAATCTATGCTGTGTGTAAAGCAAAATCCTTGGCGCATGATGTCATATCCTGCTCCCCACCCATATTTGCAGCATCTAAAAAAAATATTCACATGTGCAAAGTGTAGTGTGACTGCCCCTTTAATCATTCCAGTACAGTGACGTACACATTTTTAGACGTTACTATGTGAATATTACTACTTTTGCTTAAAAACACTAGCATTGAACATTAAATTAAAACAAAAACTTTTTTTTATCAATGTACCCAGATTAATGTAGTTAATGTACCCGTAATATCTAATGTTTACTTACCTTGCATACAAAGACACCACAAGATCACGTTGCACTGGGTGAGGAACAGTTTTGCATGTCCATCTTGACACTTTACAACCTTTACTCCTCATAAAGGCTCTACAAAGACAATTA
>NC_056575.1:21173781-21174790 GCF_018340385.1 Cyprinus carpio
TATGTATACCTAGACGAATTGCACTGTAGGGGGCGAGAACGAGTCTTCGGAAATTACCAAACCAAATGCCTACTGTGAAATTACCAAGCTTCCCAAAAAAAACTCAAAAGACTCACGCCTGTTTCACACATACTCCGTCTGCAGTGCGTATGCAGTCCGTGTTCGTTAATTATGTGGTGCAGAAGCAGCACAGACTCATGGTGCTTTCACACAGGATGCGTTTGCAGTCCTCTACTGATCCGCAGCTGTTTAGTCCACAAACACAACATTTGTTCATCATTCTATATTTCAAACCATGTTAAAAAAAAAAAAAATGTGACTCTTATCACAGACCAGTAACAGTCTTACATAATCATAGACATTAGTTTAAACTTAATAAATATAAACAACATATTATATTTATGCATTTGACTTCTAGGTTTGTATAAAGCTCAAGCAAGCGGCAAAACATTTAAAAACAAAAATTAGCCTACTTTTCTTGTTGGGATATCACAAATATTTAAAATTAAAGCACCACTGACAGAAACAGTCGACTCTCGTGCCTTTTGCATTTAAATCTTTATTACAAGCAATCGCACGGTTCTTAATGAACTTTGTTTTTCTGCTTCCATAAAAGTGCATGTTGCCTCGTTTATCTAAAGGTGCTCTTTTTCTTGTTTTAAACCTAGCCAAAAACCCATGTGTTGCGTGTATAACACAGAAGCCTTTAATTAGTAGCCTATTCATTTATTGTGAAATTACTGCATTTCCGTGTCAATCCATGTTAATTTTTACCGCGAACAATGCGCTGTCATCTTAATTCAGCGCCTGCAGCACAGCAAAAATAGACTCGGTACGTAAAAGATAGCTGCACTGCTGCAGACGCACTGCTCCTGGAACGCACTGACGGACCACAACCACGTGAACGCTGGAATCCGTTAACATGGGTGCGTAAAAAAAATAAAAAATAAAAAAAATGCAACGCATACGCACTGCAGACGGAGTATGTGTGAAACAGGCGTAAGGTTGT
>NC_056575.1:21174872-21174994 GCF_018340385.1 Cyprinus carpio
CCACCTAAACGCAAAGCATCCCTTAGCTAATGCAGAAGATGCCGGGCCAAGCAATGTACCGCAGGGGAAGAGTCATCGTCAAACTACTATGTTTGAGTGCAGCACAGCTCTATCAGTACTAA
>NC_056575.1:21175729-21177354 GCF_018340385.1 Cyprinus carpio
CCTTGTGGTTTCCAGGCACATCTTGATTTTCATTTTTGACTCTCCCAGGGGATCCAAGAAAATTGTTAGTTTATTGAAATTAACTTTTAAATGTAGAATCTATATTTATATTACTTATATATTAACTTTCAACTTTTATATTTTTATACAAACATTTCAGAGGTATCTAATTTTTTGTTTTTGTTTTTTTATCTGAAAAGTGGTTGCATACTGAGATAGGGGAGAGAAGGATATTCAGATATTTAAGTCATAAATTTAAAACATCAAAAGGATGATTGGAAGGCCAGAAAAGTGCTCATGAGAACTGCGGTTTAAATGAGACTGGGGCAGGAGCAACTGAGACACCTGTGTCTGGAGACTGTATGACTGTCCTTGCTTATATGAGTGCAGTGGATTAAGAAACGATACATTTTATACTTACACCTACATATCAGATTTTATTGCCATATAATAAGGACATCATTCTGAGAGGTATTCACAAATACTCACAGCAATAGTCCAGTGATGATGCTCATTTATGACACCCAAAATAAGTTTGTATTGTTTTGGATCCCACTAAAATAAAAGTAATTATAAAAACAGATTGACCAAAAAAAAAAAAGAATACAGAATGGAAGCAATACATTTGCGACAAAATACTATAGAACCCATTATAATCAGTGATGCTGTCTACACTGGATTCAGCACGGCGCGACACGACAAATCCTCAACAGTACACTGCTGCCTCGTTTTATTTATGACGTACTGACACAACATTAAAATGATTTGCAATGGTCTCTTTGTCACATCCAGTGTAGACATGGTGTTGGTCTGGAATTACATTACCATACCCTTCTTAACATTGTATATGACCCTTGCCATATTTTGGTCATTGCAAATGTGTCAATCATGTAGGCCTTGCCCTCATGCTCCTGGTTATATTTCCTCACGAGTGAAAGAATGTATGCATTAATAACCTTTAAAAAAATACACACAAACACACACACACAAACACTCGTGTTATATTAGTAACTGGAATGTCAGATTTTTAAACTGACTGGTTATTATCAGGATTTAGGTTTCATATTACTTTAATGCTAAGTATCCAACACTAAAGCAGCTATAACACATTAAAATTATTTTGAGTGAAAATGAATACCTCGCTCTCGAGTTCTCTGCAAGGTGCAAGGCATGCTATTTCCATCATAAAGATTTTATATGGCCCAATTTTGGCCATCAGGACACATCCACTTTTGCCTGACCATTTAGTAGCTGTCTTGAGGACTGGAGGCACTGTGTTGGGGACCGGAGTCGCTGTGCTGAGGACTGAAGGCACTGTGCTGAGGACCAGAGTCGCTGTCCCTAGGACTGGAGGCACTGTGTTGGGGACCGGAGTCGCTGTACTGAGGACTGGAGGCACTGTGCTGGGGACCGGAGGCACTGTGCTGGGGACCAGAGTCCCTGTCCTTAGGACTGGAGGCACTGTGCTGGTGACCGGAGTAGCTGTCTTGAGGACTGGAAGAACTGTGCTGGGACCGTAGTCGGTGTGCTGGTGACCGGAGTAGCTGTCTTGAGGACTGGAGGCACTGTGCTGGGGACCGGAGTCACTGTGCTGTACTGGAGGCACTGTGTTGGGGACCTGAGTC
>NC_056575.1:21177402-21189615 GCF_018340385.1 Cyprinus carpio
GTGTTGGGGACCGGAGTCGCTGTGCTGAGGACTGGAGGCACTGTGCTGGGGACCGGAGTTCCTGTCCTTAGAACCGGAGGCACTGTGCTGGGGACCAGAGTAGCTGTCTTGACGACTGGAGGCACTGTGCTGGGGACCAGAGTAGCTGTCTTGACGACTGGGGGCACTGTGCTGGGGACCGGAGTAGCTGTCTTGATGACCGGAGGCACTGTGCTGGGGACCAGAGTAGCTGTCTTGACGATTGGGGGCACTGTGCTGAGGACCGGAGTCCCTGTCCTTAGGACCCGAGGCACTGTGCTGGGGACTGGAGTCGCTGTGCTGAGGACTGTAGGCACTGTGCTGGGGACAGGAGGAATTAAACTTAATCACAAGAAATTAAGTTCTGTTAGGAACTGAAGAAAACCGTATAATACCGTATAATACATAAAATGTCAGAAATAATTCACAAATAATGAGTACTGTTTACAACAATTATACTATATTTAGGATGCAACTTACTTTCATCAAGATCACAATATGTGTCAGATGGTGGACTGGCTAACTCTCTGAGCCTGTGAGGAATTTGAGACTCCTCGTCCACAAATGGCACCAAGTGATCAAAATTAATCTTTGAGAATGACACACCATTCTCATTTATCAAATCTGCACTTTTGCCTTTTATGGATGTGATTGTGAAGGGCCCAGAAAATCTCTGTCTTATTTCCCTCCTTTCCTTTGTTGACTTCGGATGTTCCTCCTAAGCACCTTTTCACCAGCAACAAAATTCTGGGTTGCAGTCCTGGAAGCTTGTTTTTATTTCTTTTATTTTGTCCCTTGAGGCTTGCATATTATTTTTTACAGCCTCATATACACTTTCCTGCATCTGCATTGCAGGGTTGATAATCTCTGCCTGGACCATATCTTCCACTCTGTCATTAATCTAGGTATTAAAAATAAATAAATTATAGATTTTTTAAATATTTGATATCTAAACAAATATTGAAACAAGTTATAGACATAGGTGCAAAAATATCAAATATATTTAATGCAGTGAAAAAACTCACAATGAAAGTTTCAGGAACTTCAGAGAAATAGCATGCCTCTCTTCCAAATATAAGGTGAAATGGAGAATACTTAGTTGTAAGTTGTTTTTTTGTCCTGATGTTAAACAGCACAGCATCTAGGTATTTGTCCCAAAAATGTGGTTTGTCCCGGCACAGTTTTCCTAGGGTGCTGAAAATAAAATTCGATGTTACAACTACTGACTTTTTGTTTGTGTAGCTTTGAACTACTTTAAACTGGAAACACTGCTTTATTAAACTGATATATACAAAACGAACTTTATTATGTATGATAATCACTCCAACACACACAGCCACCTCACTTAACAGACAACAAATCACCACCAACTGATTGTTTAATATTAAGTTAGATTCTTTAGAAGTTTGTCACAATAATTGTTAATCTTTTTTGATTTAATCTGTTTTGTTTGTCTATGTTGTTTTTGTTTTGTAATCACTGTGAATAGGCATTATATTTTTTTGATTGATGCTGATTACATAATAAAAAAGCTGGCTGGACAAATTAAAATACAGTCTATGCTTGTTAAGACAATATGGTTGTATATGGTATACTATATGGTATGTGGTAACGCTGCAGCCAGATTTTTAGCTGGAGTCCGCAAACATCAACATCTATTCTAATGGCTCTAAACTGGTTGCCAGTTCGTTGATTTCAAAATATTGATGTTTGTTTTTAAATTTCTAAACGGTTTTGCACCCTTATACTTGTCAGAAATTTTAAATATGAACATGCCAGTCAGGTGTCTACAGTCCACAAATAGTTACACTCTGATCCAGCCTCGAACATGATTGAAGTCAAGAGGAGATCGTGCGTTCGCAGTTGTTGGACCTAGTCTCAGGAATAGCCTTCCTGTAGATCTGAGATCCTTGTCCTCTGTATGATTTTAAATCTAAGTTAAAGTCTTATCATCTTGCCTGGGCATTTAAAAACTCTTAATTATGTTTTCAACTCATTATGTGTTGTTGATTTATTTCTCTTTTTAATCATGTATCTTAGTCTTTTAGGCTGTAAAGCACAGTGGTCAACTCCTGTTCAGTTTATTTGTGCTATATACATAAATGAAATGAAATGAAATGAATGAAATGAAATATGTTTAATCATATATCACATACGCATATTTATTTATTATATTAAAGAAATAAATTATAGGATTGAAAATGTCTTGTTGCAAATATGATAGATGAAAATACATATACACATACACACACACCTACACATTTATTTTTAATTAGATTACAGAAGTGGAATATTCACAGTCCATCAATGATACTGATTTGTGTAGCCCTCTGTGTAGATCACACACTCTACCATTCTGTTGTCCATTTATTATTGCAATTATACAATAACTAATCTTACCTCTGTATATTGCCATTCATCAGTTCCACTAACCCATTGGTTTGTGGATGGTACGGTAAACATAGGCTACGTTTTATGCCAAAAAGTTCACAGACTTTGTTGATCTGGAGGAAATAAATAAATTGTGATAATAAAAATTATAACACCTACACCAACAATAAAGTAAGTTGTTGAGCAAATGGAAATACAAACCTGATTAACAAACTCCCTTGCTCCCCAAAGTGGATGAATCTGAAAATATTTTTTCACATTGAAGGACTCTGAAAATGAGCCTCCCACCCACTTTGTTAAGTAATCAGTGAACACACAAATGTACTGATTACCAGAAGAGGTCATGGACAACTTGCCAATTAAGTCCATGCCTACCAACTCCCATGGTTCATGCACCTACACAAACAAATTAGGCAATTCATTATTTGAACAAAAATTGTATAATAATAATAATAATAATAATAATAATATCATTATAAAACACACAATTATTGGAGTGTATTGTTTCTGGTCTTTGACAGATCTGTTCGCCTGGCACGCAAAACACTGTTTAATCTGCAAATTTTTACTAATTGATTTTTACATAAATAACATTTAAAAATCAATTTATTTATTCATTTTCTCAATTTATATTTAATAAACTGAACACATAAAATAAACAATATAAAAAAAAAACAAAACAACACCAAGTAATCAAAATAAATAGTCATTCCAGGCCAATAATATCTTTTAGAAATAGCATGTGTTGTCTTCTCCTTGCCACTATGCCCACCTGCCTCACTGGCATGAAATTCCTGAAAAATGCTGTCTGCTTCTTCAGCACCTCTAACCACTTTTACATGAAGCTGTTTTTGGTTCCCTTATTGCGGATATAAAACAGCACTCCATCTATATAAAAAAGAACATATATTAAATTGATGATATGGAAAAAAACCATAAAACAACTTGGGAAAATATCTTTCAGTAAGTCAAATAGCAAATAGTGGACCTCTGCAGCCATCTAGTGGTAAAAGTGATAATTTTTATTTTACTTTAAAAAACTGCATTTTCCAAAAGATGGTCAAAAATCATACACCAAACCATGTCAAATTATCCATGTTATCCCCATGAATGAAAGTTAGAAATGTGAGTCTTTTATAAAGTGAATTTTACATAAAAAGCTGTTTTTATATAAAAACTTTTTATTTATATTAATTGTAAAAATACAAATAACCAAAAAACTGCAAAAAAATAAAATAAAAACCTGGGGTATCTAGATATCCCAAAGACCATGAGTGTACACCCCAAACGATGACCGAATAACACACAAAAACAAAAACAAGAATCATTCCAAACACTAACATAAAAACAAGATATCATTCCAATTTTTTTTATTTATTTTATTTTTTCTAGGAACTGTTGACCACCATACAAAGTGTCATGCCATTTGGACAAAGATAATTTTTTATTTTTTATTTTAGCAAACTTTATCAACTGATCAAAAACACCATTAACAAAAAATCAAACCTAACAAAAAAATATATATTAAGATATTCTTTACCTGTTTTAAAAACAAAAACAATAATAAAACACCAAAACATTCCTCTAAATAATTCTTGGAAAGTGGGACGCAAAATTTATAAAAAAATATATAATAAAAAAATATATACCAATAAACCCTCTACCTCCTACCCGTCTGACTCCTAATCCAATTAATGCATTTTAACACATAAATTTATACATTCTCAACCTCTTAACCAACCCTCACAAACTAATATTACCATTAAAATCTTTACATTCTAAACTTCTTTATCAAACCCCAGAAACGAATAATTAAAATTTTTTTTTTTTTTTCATTCTCAAGAGTGGGTAAGCTACGTAATCCGTCATGTAATTGCAGGGATCCATAGAATCATCACAAAAATGTAGAAGGAAGATGGGTTATTCTTGTCAGTAAACTTGATAATGCCACTTTTTTAATATGTAATATAGCCTAGGCTATCACAATTTCAGTTCCCTGTCTGTCAGTCACTACAAGTTATGTCGAACGACATATGGGGTCTCACTTGGGAGGCCAATTATCTCCGAGTTTAAGAGAAAACGCCAATGAAAATTGGCTAGTTGATTTAACATACCTGAGCCACTCCCCATGCCTATGGTTATAAATAGGCGACAGGTGCATCCACTCTTCAGATTTTTGCTTTAGAGCCGAGTGGTTGTCAAGTCAAGTCAAGTCAAGTCAAGTCAAGTCAAGTCAAGTCAAGTCAAGTCAAGTCACCTTTATTTATATAGTGCTTTAAACAAAAAAGATTGTGTCAAAGCAACTGAACAACATTAATTAGGAAAACAGTGTGTCAATAATGCAAAATGACAGGTTAAAGGCAGTTCATCATTGAATTCAGTGATGTCATCATGCAGCTCAGTTCAGTTTAAATCGTATCTGTGCAATAATTTGCAATCAAGTCAACGATATCGCTGTAAATGCAGTGTCCCCAACTAAGCAAGCCAGAGGCGACAGCGGCAAGGAACCAAAACTCCATCGGTGACAGAATGGAGAAAAAACCATGGGAGAAACCAGGCTCAGTCGGGGGGCCAGTTCTCCTCTGACCAGACGAAACCAGCAGTTCAATTCCAGGCTGCAGCAAAGTCAGATTATGCAGAAGAATCATCTGTTCCCTGTAGTCTTGTCCCGGTGGTCGTCTGAGAAAAGGTCTTTACAGGGGATCTGTCTCTGGGGCTCTAGTTGTCCTGGTCTCCGCTGTTTTTCAGGGCTGCAGAGGTCCTTTCTAGGTGCTGATCCACCATCTGGTCTGGATACATACTGGATCTGGGTGACTGCAGTGACCATCTGACTTGGATACAGACTGGATCTGGTGGCTATGGTGACCTTGGGATAAGAGAGAAACAGACTAAAATTAGCGTAGATGCTAATGATGTAGCAAGTACATTGGGTATTATGGGAAGTGTTCCCGGTTCCGGTTTAACTAATTAATGCAGCCTAAAAATCCTTTAACGGATTTGGATATTAGAAGCGTATTAGTGTGCTATGTGTAAACAAGGTTAAAGATAAACCACTCTAATCTAGATTTAAACTGCAAGAGTGTGCCTGCCTCCCGAACAATGTTAGGTAGGTTATTCCAGAGTTTGGGTGCTAAATAGGAAAAGGATCTGCTGCCTGCAGTTGACTAGTGTATAAAGGTTGTATGAAAAGCTGTTACACTCCACAAAGCCATTCATCTGCTGTGTGTCGGGAAGCTGTTCTGGTTGGCGGTATGGCGCGAACAGCGGTGTCCCTTTCAACGATTCCCCTGGGTGCTTCAACTGAAAGAGCAGATTTTCTATAAAATCAAATTACGGACGATTTGCATTTTTTTTTAAAAGGCCATTTCATCCGTGTCCTTCTGGATGTAGTCGTTTCATGTCCTCTGACAATGGCCACGAGCGTTGTCTTCCGTGTCTGGGCATTCAGCACGCTGAAGACGCGTTCGTGGATGGTTCATGCCCATACTGTGTGTGTGACCATTGCAACGCTGCGATCGCGTCTCTTCTTTCTCAAAGGGAAAGGAGCAAACTCCTCTGTCACTACCCGTCCCGGTTTCTCTGCCACGAGCAGAGAACCGCTGGCTAGTGTTCTGGGAGATTTGAGGGTGAAAGTGAGAGCTTCTCCGCCGGGCCACGCCCCACGGACCTCTCACCCCTTCCACAGTGTTTGTCCTGTGCGGCTGCTGGGTAATTCTGCTGGGCTGTCTTACAGCAGTCCCAGCATGTCATTCGGTTTGCCGCCGGGGGATCAGATGTTGATTGCAGCATCGGGGGATGGGCTGTTGACCTCTGTGGATGAAGATTCAGCGGGGCTGCCCCCCTCGGGTGTTGTCGCCACTGCCGAATCGGACCCACAGTTGACAGCCATGCTTGCCCGGGCAGCTGTGAGTTTCAGGATGGAGGTGAATACACCGCTCTGGTTCCTTTCTTCCCGGATGTGCAATTGGTTCTTGGTGTAGAGCGCGGCTCACAACCGCGTTTTGCTCTGGTTCCTTTCTTCCCGGATGTGCATGGGGAAGTGACGTAGTCGTGGATGGCCCCTTTTTACGGCCATAAGCTGCTCGTTTCCTTCCTCCATCCTCACTACCCTCGATGGTGGGGCAGCTAGGGGGTGCGTCGACATTCCCCAGCAGGAGAGTGCGATTGCGGTGCACTTGTGTCCGCAAAATGCCGCCACTGGGAGGAATAGTCCACGTCTTCTGTCGGCCACTCTCGCTGCCACGGCTTACAGTGCTGCGGGCCAAGCTCCCTTTGCCCTGCATGCCATGGCTATCCTGCAAATTCACCAAGCCAAGGCTTTAACAAATGCACGAGGGTAGAACCAACCCGAGGTTGATGCAGGAGCTGTGCACGGTGACTGACCTCACCCTTCTGGGTGACGGAAGTCACGATGCAGTCCCGCGGGAAGGCGATGTCCACACTTGTGGTCCAGTAGAGCCATCTCTGGTTCAGCCTGGTCGAGATGAGAGACGTTGACAAAGTGCACTTTTTTGACGCTCCCATCTCCCAGGCTGGCCTGGGCGGCGACGCTGTCAAGGGCTGTGCCCAGCAGTTCCCGGCAGTACAACAGCAGACTGAGGCCATACAGCGTATCTTGCCCCGACATGATCATTCCGTTCCGTCGTGGGCCATGGCCCAGCCTGCTCGTCACCGTGGGCACCCTCCTGTGTCCTCCACATCGGCTCTGCCCCCTGCTGAGAGTTCTTCAAAGCCGGCGCGTCGAGCCAGTGGCCAAGAGGTAGCGGTTCGGAGACGCAACACCTCTCCACGCATCTCTGGCCAGTTCCTCCGGGAACACGCAGAGTTTTGCTGTGATGACTCAGAACGCGATTCTTTCTGGGCCATCCGACACAACTCCCCATCGCTGCACCACTGTGGGTATGTCGACTGTCCCTTTGGTACCACTTGTACGGAGTTTGGGGGCGTGGCTTGCGCTGCCCAATCCGTCACGGTGGCTCATTTAGATGGTTCGACTCGGTTACGTGATTCAGTTCGCCTGGCGACCTCCCAAGTTCAATGGCGTTCTCGAGACTTCGGTGGCAGTCCGGGATGCCTCCGTCTTGCACAAGGAGGTTGCTGTCCTGCTGGCGAAGGATGCAATCGAGCCGGTCCTTCCAGCCGAGATGAGGAGCGGGTTTTACAACCCTTACTTCATCGTACCCAAGAAAAGCGGTGTCCTTCGACCTATCCTGGATCTGCGAGTCTTGAATCGGGCCCTGCACAAGCTCCCGTTCAAGATGTTGATGCAGAAACTTATTATCAAATGCGTCTAAACCCATGATTGGTTTGCAGCGATCGACCTGAAGGACGCGTTCTTTCATGTCTCGATCCTCCCTCTCCACAGACCGTTTCTGTGGTTTGCGTTCAAGGGTCGGGCATGGCAGTACAAAGTCCTCCCCCTCGGGCTCTTCCTGTCGCCCTTGTCTTCATGAAGGTCGCGGTGGGCGCCCTTGCCCCACTCTGGGAAGTGGTCATCAGGATCCTTAACTATCTCGATGACTGGCTCAACATGGCCCGGTCCCGAGAGGAGTTGTGCAATCACAGGGACCTGGTGCTTCGGCACCTCAGTCAGTTGGGACTTCAGGTCAACCGAGAGAAGAGCGAGCTCTCCCCTGCACAGAGAATCTCTTATTTCGGTATGGAGTTAGACTCGGTGAGTATGACGGCGCGTCTCACCAGCGAGCGTGCCCAGTCAGTGCTGAGGCAGAACAGTGGTACCACTGAAACACTTTCAGAGGCTCCTGGGGTATATGGAATCCACAGCTGCAGTCACGCCGCTCGGATTGCTTCATATGAGGCCACTTCAGCACTGGTTGCACTCCCGAGTCCCAAGATGGGCGTGGTAGCGCCGCGGTACACATCGTGTCACCATCACTCCGATGTGTCGCCGCCTATTCAAGTATGCATTTCCCCCAGTGAGCCTGCTAGCACAGACACTGTGCAAGGTCAGGGAGGACGAGAAACAGGTCCTGTTGGTTGCGCCTTACTGGCCCATCCGGACCTAGTTTTCGGAACTCACGCTCCTCGTGACAGTCCCTCCCTGGTGCATCCCCATGAGGAGGGACCTCCTCTCTCAGGAGCTGGGCACCATATGGCACCCGCGTCCAGATCCTTGGAACCCATGTGGCTTCTGGACGGACGCAGTAGACCTTAAGTGATCTGCCACTGGCGGTAGAAGACACACTATCACTCGGGCTAGAGCCCCTTCAGCTTCCAGGGGGCAGTATGCATGCTTTGAAGTGGAGTTCGCATACGAAAATGGTAAAGTTCTTCTCACTGTGAAGACCCCAGAGATAAAATTGCAGCTTTCTTTCTTTCTTCCTGCAAGGAAGGTTGGAGTGTAGGCCGTCACCCCTCCACCTTGAAAGTGTAAGTGTGGCTGCCATTGCAGCCCATCATGATGCAGTGGACGGCTGGTCCCTGGGGAGGCATGACTTGATCGTTAGGGTCCTGAGGGGTGCCAGAAGGTTCAAATAAACCCCTGTACAACCTGGCCTTCCCCTGACAGACTGGCTTCTGTCATTCCTTCTGGCAGCTGTTCCATCCCTACTCTAAGGTAGGACCCGCCTCAGAGACCCATTCCATATGCAGTACTGCCCCCTGGGTCAGTCCATATCAATATCACCACATGTCACCTCCCTACAGGTTGTGGTCTCCGTTGCGACCTTTTCCTAAGGCTCGCTTCCCCATCGTTCTGCCAAGCTGAAAGAACAAATAGGAAAGATTTGAAGCAATCTTTTACTGAAGGTTGAAATTCCTTCCAAAAACGTTTTGTGGACGGAACAGCAGCATGGCCTTCTCCAGCAGTGATGAACTCACCCTTTTGGTCCCCTTCGGTACCAAGGGGCTTTGGGAAGGTTACGACTTTAAGTGTAGCTTTTGTGACATGCCGCAGCTTGTCAACAATTGCAGTGCCACAGGGTTGTGACGGTTACGTACGTAACCCTCGTTCCCTGATGTAGGGAACGGAGACGTTATGTCCCCATGCCACAACCTTGAACCATTCGCTGTTGCCGGGACACATTCTCGGCTCCTCAGCGTAAAACCTGAAGAGTGGATGCACCTGTCGCCTATATATACCAGTACGCATGGGGAGTGGCTCAGGTATGTAAAATCCACTAGCCAATTTTCATTGGCGTTTTCTCTTAAACTCAGAGATGATTGGCCTCCCAAGTGAGACCCCATATGTCGTTCGACATAACGTCTCCGTTCCCTCTATCAGGGAATGAGGGTTATGTACGTAACCAAGACTGTTCTGTCAACAAGTTTTTTTTCATTATCATAGGGGAAAATTTTATATTTGAAAAATAAATATTGAAAGGCTTTTATTGTTTTTGATGGAGACTTTAATGATGTTTTACATAATTCAGTTGACAGGTTTCCTCCCGTAAAATGGGCAGCAGTAATAACATTATTTGTACTTTGTGTGATTATTTTCATTTTATAGATGCATGGCGCTTTTATTACCATAATGTAAAGGAATATTCTTGGAGTAATAATTTGCTAACCTCTTTTTTTCTGATTTCTCATCAGATACTCCAATTTGTATTTGACATCAGTCACTATATTCCTTTCACAGACCACTTAGTAATTAAACTGATTTTGCAGACAAAACACAGGGAGAATACCTTGCATGGTTGCTGGAAGTCGAATACTCTGCTAATAGATACAAATTTTAAATGATCAGATAAACAATTTAGCTGATAAAATATTTACAACAAAAAAAAAATTAAAAATTAAAGTCACATCGTAATAAATGGGATTATTTAGAATTTAAAGCTAGATCACTTGCTATAAATAGATCTAAAGCCTTAAGAGTGGTTAATTCTCATAGAGAAGCCAACTTAGTATGCAACATATAAAAAAAAGAGAATGTCTCTGTTACAGAAATTACTCTTACTTATGCATTTTTCTCAGGCTTTTGGGAAAATCTGTTTAAAAATCAATATTTTTTCAAAAGGATGTTGTTGTAATAATTGTATATTGTTATAATTATATATAACTGTTATAATTAAAATACATCACCAGCATCACTGCAGTGCTTTATGAAGCCTCAGAAGGTAATATATATGGGGGGAACCATATTTCTCAGGCCTTTGGGAAAATCTGTTCCCCCGTGTTTTTGGTGTATGGGACTGTTCTGTAGATGAACATTCTTCTAGAGGTGAGTAGCTTAATAATAATAACAACACAGTATTGTACATTGCAATATGGTTTATTCATGGAAAACATAAGGTTGTGTGACAACCCCGAAAAACACCACCTACAACAACAACAACATAACAATAATAAAATAATGTAAACGAAATTTGTTTATTAAACTTGACGCATTAGCTGTTATACAGAGTTTCTCAAAGGTAAAGTTAGCTGTAGCCTAATCCACGAAAGACTGAGCTATAAAACCTCCAAAAACAATACATTCTACTTATGTTTTTGACAAACAACATGAAATATACCTTATGTTGATGTAAAGTAGGAAATAACATCATAAATTGACACTTGAGATAATAAAGCACACATTTTCCGCTTCGAAATCATGACATCTGGATTTCACGCATGCGCGCCGAAGGGGAAAAAGGGGAAAAAGGGGAAAAAGGGGAAAACGGGGAACTGAATTCACCAGAACACCGGGACCTCGCAATTTACAATTAAGCACTGCTAAGGACACAATGTATTGATGCAAACCATAAAAAAAATCAATCCCTGTGGGCTATTTATATCATCACAATTTTTTTATTAGTTACATATCGCCAACATGTGCATTGTTGGGGTGGCCCCAGGAATGTGACTGGGAACCACTGTGTTAGATCACAACACTGGAGAATAGAGCACTATGAATCGTTCTTCACACACACAGTAACTGAAATTTAAAACTGTGACGGCAGTGTCAGCAGCGGGAATCCAACTGTCACTCAAGTAACCACGCCCTTAATTATGCAGAACTTTAAGGCTTAATATAATTTAAACGGATTAATTATAAAAAAATTCACCTCCCTTGTCATTAAGGGCAAAATTAGCTATATAGACCAAAATAATTTTTTGAACCAGGCTGTAAACATGTTTTTTTCCTGCTGTAAAGTTGGGCATTTTAACATGGGGGGTCTATGGGACTGACTCCCTTTTGCAGCCAGCCTCTAGTTGCCAGTCGATGAATTACAGTTTAAGTCTCTTCCTTGTTGGCTTCACGAGAGAGAGCAGGAGGTTGCGACTTGGGACGAAGTAGTCAGTGAGGAAGATGCCTTTACAGACACAGAAACATCTCTAGGTGTGTCGTGGATAGACCGATAACCCGTCGATTTGAATATGTATGTGTGTGTGTGTTTATTGTGTGCGTGATCTATATACGTGTGTATATATTACGTGTATATATACACACACACACACACACACACACACACACACACACACACAGGGTGCGATTTGCCGGGGGGGATGGGGGGGATTCCCCCCCCACTGGTCTATGCATCCCTGCCTCTGCTGAATAACCCGGTGGGGATAAAAACATCATGCAAACCCGCTCTGACGTCCCGATCTGAATCAAATGATTCGCGATAGACGCTTTGAAGTCCCGATCTGAATCAAATGATTTGCGATACACGCTCTGACGTCCAGATCTGAATCAAATGATTCACGATACGCGATCCAATTGAAACGCATCGAAACAGTGAATCATTTTGCGATGCAATGGTTTAACTGATTCGGAGTTACAAAAAGCTCCATTGTGTTCTTTGCTCGCTTTCTCTATGTAATTTGTTGTTTGAATAACCATGGACATTAAATCAT
>NC_056575.1:21189821-21191213 GCF_018340385.1 Cyprinus carpio
CTACGTAATCCAAGTACCACAATATAAATGTAATTTAATCTGATTACTTGTGGATTACTTCAAGTTACATATGTAAATAAGTAAAACTAATAAAAACTATAGTAAAAACTATTTGAAACTATTAAAAATCACCATCCAGATATTACATATTTATATAAAAGGCTATGCAGACATCTAATGGCTATACAGTTTTATTTTTATTATTGTTTTTTTTAAGTAAAAATAAATGTAGTTTATACACAACATTTAAAAAGTTACACCATATACATATTAGAGTAACTCAATTTTGATGTACTATGTGATAAACTTGATGCTTTTCGTTATTTACTGTACTACATTTCATAAGATTACAAATGCAATTTAAAAAAAAAAATTTACTCCGAGGACAATAAAAAGTATAGTGCACCTGATGATGTTGCTTTTCATGTCAGCAAACATTTTTCCAGTGTATCCACAGCTTAAAATCTCATCTGTAAGCTCACTCGTGTCATCTGTTGAGTTAACCTAAATTAACTTAACTTAGTCTTATTGGCATCCCTTCTTTACTTTAAAGAGTTAAACATTACTAAATAAACCATGCATATCTGGTTAATATTTTATCTTCTCATTGAGCAGGGAGAATTACAAATCTGTGATGTCACTGGTAGTCACCTGTATACGGTCATAATCTTCAGAGCAAAGATACTGGAAACACCACTCGTGATAAAAACCCAGCACTGGTCCTCCATGTGCTCGACTGACAGACATAATTTCTCCTGCACTTCTAATACCACAGTGGATAAAACAACACATTACATCAACCAAAAATGTTTATCAATGTGAAAAGTGTTAACTGATCAAATCTTGCATACCTGAAGTAGTTGCGATCAAGCTGTTGAGACAATAGACTGGATTTTGCACTTTTTTATCTACACCATCCATAAACAGTCTTGTTTCAATCTCTGCAATAATTTCTAGACAACAACTGTAGCGTATCAGACCCGAACCAGACAAATTAAAGATTCGATCGTGAGCATGGTTGAAACATGAGGAGCCGAATTCCACAGAAAGGCAACAGGATGTTGTAAATCAACTCCTAGCACCACAGTCTGAAGCAAGATAACCAACAAACTCTTTCAGAGAACAGCTTTCAACATTAACACCATGAGAACAATTATTGACAATTTCAATTCGAAAAAAAGAGGGGACCATTTGGGGCAAGTAATCAAGATTGATGGTCAAAGAGATGCACAGCCTGACCATCACATGTAAACCCATGAGAGTAAACAAGATCGTTGGATTGACTTTCCCCCACCTAGCAGAACCAGACTGAAATTCCTAAGGGGACCTTTTAACCTCTGGTCTCCACACAGAAAATCCTTATGTCAGAGAATGGCACAGGAACTGTCGTTT
>NC_056575.1:21192374-21206238 GCF_018340385.1 Cyprinus carpio
CAAAGAATCGCTGGCCGTTTCAGTGATCAGCCGTGAAACAGTGATTCTGTTCAAATTCCCTTAAAATCTTAAATGATTCCCTTTGAGCTAAATTGACCTGTTTCCCTTACACAACGAATACAACCTATTTAAAATCTGATCTGATCAAATTTCTGCTTCAAAATATAAAACATTTTATAATATAATAAATTAGTTATACTTGTTAAGAACTCCTTGCTAAGAGCCCCAGAGTCGACCCCTGCTTCACCAAAAAAGGTAACCTTTAGTCTACCTTTCAGTGAAGATTTCTTCTGGTGCTGCCAATGCTGCATGCCTCTATTGAAGATGTCATTCTGAGAGATGCAGCTGGAAAAGTGTTGTTTTGATCAACTTTACTGCTGATCCAATTCAAAATCTCCCCATAACTTTGAAATAGAAATAAACAGAAATGAAACATGAAATGTACAAGCAAAGCAAAACAGTTTCTTAATATACCATTTTTAGCTCTGAAGTGTATTTATTGGGTCACTGAAGTTATCATATTAGGCAGTTCTGCACACAGACAGAAATAAAAAGTAAATGCTTTAATATTTCAAATTGCTGGATAGGAAAAGTTTAAATTATTAATATTGGATAAGTGACACTGAACTCTATTTAATAATTTACAGTAATCCACAGTTGGCTGCGTGTATCTCAATAATATCACTGTTAAATGTTTTCTTGCAAAGTGGACACTCAGCAGTCTGATGTGACATCAAAATACTGAGTTAAATTACACACAATTGTTTAGGAACCATACATATACCATAAGCTGAAACTTGAGGTACACAGATCCACATGTTTCATCTTACAGTGTTTTATGAGTTGGAAGGCACTGAAGAGGAACCATTTGGCTGCAGTGTACATTGGGTTTTGGGCATTTTTTAAAATTCCCTTGCATCGGATGGTAATGGAGTTGTGTCAATTTGCTTTTGCAGAGGAACTACATACATTGTGCACTTTCCGTTGCTGCTCACAGTTTTCAACTGCGGACCATTATATTCATCTGGGTCAGGAACGATGACAATCAATTTCCGCTGCCCACCTCCACCTACGATTCAAAATATATAACAGAATATATAAATAGACAACCCACCAAAAATCTTTAACAGATAAAATCCATCCAATATCTATAAACATATGATTTCAATTCACATAAGTTTAAAGGGTTAAAGAAAAAAATCAAAACAATCCTACATACCTGAGCACTTGTGCAGCAACCATCCTCCGCAGATCTTTGCCAGTTTTGGATATGCATTAACCAGCACCTCTGATAGCTTAATTATCAAAGGCAGAGTACTACAGAGGAAGGAAATTCAAAAATGTTTTCGGTTATAGTTAATGATCTTCTCCCATGTCCTGCAAGTGTAAGCTGTAATTCTGGGTCTCCTTTGGGCGTTTTTTCATATTGTTGGTTAAGAAGGAAAAAAAAACATCAAAAAGCTTTTCTCTGGTCATTTATATGGTCTAAAACATTTTTTTTACCCCTTACTTCCTTTCTAAAAAAATCCAGGAAATGACCTAAAAAGGATTTCATTTTTATTTTTGAGCCACTTCAGAACATTGAGAACACTCACAGGCACACTTATATATGTGATGTAATATTTTTTATACTTTAAAAACTGTATATTCCACCAGTACACACACACACCAGTTTATTAAAACAAAAATTACAGTGAATCTCACACCTAGCCATGTCCTGCTGCACTGACGGCCCATTTGACTTGTGCTGACTGTCCACTGATATTGGACTGGTTCCACACTTTCTGTTGGTCAACATCGACACCAGATTGTGGGCTGTGTGCAAGATGTCATCTAATAGAACCTAATGAACAATGAAATATGACTGTACCACTTGTGGTGAAGATTTATAGGCTATTACATGACCTGTGTATTACAATGCATGTACACAGCTATTAGTAAGTCAACACTTAAAATAGCTAATTCTTGTATGTAGGCCTATCTCATCGCACTACAGGCTGCAGTGATGACCACCTAAACAGCTGTATGCTAATTCTTTAAACACCTACATGTACTCTGAGAGCTAATCTTATAGTTAAACTATCTCTGTAATATCACTCCTCTCTGTCATTAGTGATAACTAACCCTTAAACATGTCCGAATTAAAAAAAAAAAAAAAAAAACTTACCTGTGATGACGAGTGAGTTCTTGACTTCTGATCCACCATTTTGGCGCCAGTGGTTTAAAAACGATGGCGGGGCGCATGCACACTTTGTGGAATCGATTCATCTTCCCTCGGAGAGTAATGCCTGTGACCATGATGATGTATTTTTGACTGTTGTTTCGCACACAACACTTTGTGGTCGTTATTCGCATGTCGTGCGTGTAACAGAGTTGTTGTGAAAACAAGTGTTGTGAACTGTGAACTGTCATAGTCGTACATTTTGGAGTTGTACTCTTAACAAACACTCATCATTTTGCTTTATTGACACACTGTTTTCCTAATTAATGTTGTTCAGTTTCTTTGACGCATTTTTTTTTTGTTTAAAGTGCTATATAAATAAAGGTGACTTGACTGTTTGCCTCGGCTGTGGATTAAAGGTAATAATGCTGTAAATAATGTTCCCTTTCAGTCGGTCACGTTCTACTTTACGTCAGAAAGAAACTGACGAATGGGGTATCGCCCGAGAGCCCAATCACCTTCGAGTGGTAACAAAACGAGCCAAACACAAACAACCACCTTGGTCTGCGGGGGTCTGCCGCCCTGCTGTGTGGGTATATAATGAGCAGCACAAGCAACTCGCATTCAAGCTGACGAAGGTTACTGCGTGCAGCACATCGCTTGCTGCTTTCACCGGAGTGTTTACAAGCGAGTCAGCTGGTGTTGGTGTTGCAGGGGTTTTGCAGGAGGCGCGCACTGCTACTGACCTCGCTCTCTGGGCGACGAAGGTTACTGCGTGCTCTTTGGGTCAGGTGATGTCCACCTTGGTGGTCCAGGAGCGCCACCTATGACTAAACCTGGCAGACATGAGGGAGTCTTATCGGACTCAGCTCCTCAACTCCCTGGTCTCCCAGGCTGGCATCTTCCGCGACGCGGTGGAGAATTTTGCCCAGCAGATCTCTGCTGCCCAGAAGCAGTCTGAGGCCATCAAACACATCCTGCCCCGGCGGCCCGCTGCTGCCTCCACACTGCCGCTGGCGCAGCCACCTCCTCCGCTCTGCTCATCATCGAGGGCGCCACCCCTGTGGTCTCCTCCACTCCCGCTCGGCCACAGCAGCAGCCTTCACCCCGGACACAGCGAGGAGATGGCCGCAGAAGGGCAGCGCAGCCCGTCTCTGCCCCTAAACCTGCCAAGTGTCAGGCCAAGCGGCGTTCCTGAGACGGGCGACCTGGCTGGGGGATGGTCATCATCAGGAGGTGGTAGCAGGACCACTCCTTCCCCCGGAGAGGGCACAGGGGGAATCCTTGTTCTCGTTTTCTTTTTGTTCCGCCACTGGCCCCTTGTCCCATGAGGCCATGGACGTCAGTTTGCGACGTGCTTCCTCGTCGCTGTCTGTTCCGTCTTGCTACCCCACTGTGGGTACGCCTGTAGTTCCCTTGACCCTGCTGGATTGGTTTCTGGGAGCCTGGCTAGAGCTCCCCAGGCCGTCCTGCTGGCTCATCCGAACGATCAGGCTCGGCTACGCGATTCAGTTCACCCGGCGTCCCCCCAGGTTTCGGGGTGTTCGCGCGATGATGGTTCACAAGCACACACCCGCAATGCGTGCGGAGGTCACAACCCTGCTGGCAAAGGGCACGATAGAGCCAGTCCCTCCAGCCAACATGAAGTCCAGCTTTTACAGCCCCTACTTCATAGTACCCAAGAAAACAGGTGGGTTACGGCCAATCCTGGACTTGCGTGCCTTGAACCGAGCTCTTCACAGACTTCCGTTCAAGATGCTAACGCCCAAGCGCATTTTCGAATGCATTCATCCGTTGGATTGGTTTGCAGCAATCGACCTGAAGGATGCGTACTTTCATGTCTCCATTTTTCCTCGACACAGACCGTTTCTTCGGTTTGCTTTCGAGGGGCAGGCATATCAGTACAAGGTTCTACCATTCGGGTTGGCCCTGTCTCCCCGTGTCTTTACAAAATTCGCGGAGGGAGCCCTGGCTCCTCTCAGGGAACAAGGTGTCCGTATCCTCAACTTCCTTGACGACTGGCTGATTCTAGCTCACTCTCGAGCGCGGTTGTGCGAGCACAGGGATCTAGTGCTCAGACACCTCGCCCGTCTGGGTCTTCGTGTCAACTGGGTAAAGAGCAAACTATCCCCTCTCTTTTCTCAGTATGGAAATAGACTCGGTCGCCATGTTCGCACAGCTTACGAGCGAGCGCACGCAGTCACTGCTGAATTGCCTGAGTCAATTCGAGGGCAAGAGAGCGGTTCTACTGAAACTGTTTCAGAGACTCCTGGGGTATATGGCGTCCGCAGCGGCAGTAATACCGCTTGGGTTGCTCCATATGAGACCGCTTCAGCACTGGCTTCACGACCGAGTCCCGAGATGGGCATGTCAACAGGGCACGCTCCGAGTGACTGTCACTCCGGCCTGCCTCCGAACCTTCAACCCGTGGTTGGACCTCTCGTTTCTACGGGCTGGCGTTCCCCTAGAACCAGTGTCCAGACATGTTGTTGTGTCAACACACCCCTCTGCCACGGGCTGGGGTGCCATGTGCAACGGGCATGCTGCGTCAGGTTCCTGGACAGGACCTCGACTTCAGTGGCATGTCAATTGCCTCGAGTTGCTAGCAGTACGGCTTGCTCTGCACAGCTTCAGGGCCCTCCTGAGGGACAAGCACGTTCTGGTCCGTACGGACAACACTGCGGCCATAGCGTACATCAACCGTCAGGGCGGTCTACGCTCCCGCCGTATGTCGCAACTCGCTTGCCATCTCCTCTTGTGGAGTCAGAAGCATCTGAAGTCGCTTCGTGCCATTCACATTCCGGGCAGGCTCAATCGTGGACGAGCTTTCACGTCAGCAGTCTCGCCCCGGGAAATGGAGACTCCACCCCCAGTCGGTTCAGCTGATTTGGGAACACTTCGGAGACACTCAGGTAGACCTGTTTGCCTCTCCAGAAAATTCCCACTGCCAGTTGTTTTACTCCCTGACCAAGGGCACCCTTGGCACGGATCCTCTGGCGCACAGCTGGCCGTTGGGCCTGCGCAAGTATGCGTTTCCCCCAGTGATCCTTCTTGCACAGACGTGCAAGATCAGGGAGGATGAGGAGCAGGTCCTCATGGTTGCACCATTTTGGCCAGGCCGGACCTGGTTCCCCGAACTTGTACTCCTCGCGACAGCCCCTCCCTGGCCAATTCCTCTGAGGAAAGACCTTCTTTCTCACAGACGGGGCACCCTCTGGCACCCACGTCCCGATCTTTGGAACCTACATATGTGGGTTCTGGATGGGTCACGGAAGGTTTAGCCTTGGCTATCATCACCTCGGCTATAGCCTTGTCTACCAGACACACCTATGCTCTGAAGTAGAACCTCTTCGTCACCTGGTGTTCTTCACTTCGTGAAGACCCCTGGAGATGCCCGATTGGGTCAGTGCTTTCCTTTCTTCGGGAAGCGTTGGAATGAAGGCTGTCTCCTTTCACCCTGAAGGTCTATGTGGCCACCATTTCAGCTCACCATGACCCTGTTGATGGTAAGTCTCTTGGAAAGCATGATCTGGTCATCAGGTTCCTGAGAGGGGCCAGGAGGCTCAATCCGCCTTGCCCTCATCAAGTTCCCTCTTGGGACCTCGCAGTTGTTCTATCGGCACTGCAGAGGGCTCCCTTCGAACCCTTGCTCTCAGTAGAACTAAAGTTTTTATCATCGAAGACTGCGCTCCTGACGGCTTTGGCTTCGGTTAAGAGGGTCGGGGACCTGCAGGCATTTTCAGTTGACGAAGCGTGCCTGGAATTCAGGCTGGCCAACTCTCACGTTATCTTGAGACCCCGGCCTGGATACCTGCCCAAAGTTCTCACCACTCCTTTTAGAGATCAGGTGGTGAACTTGCAAGAGCTGCCCCCGGGGGAGGCAGACCCAGCCCTGGCGCTGCTCTGTCCAGTACGTGCGCTCCGCACTTACGTAGACAGAACTCGGTGCTTCAGGACCTCAGACCAGCTCTTTGTTTGTTACGGAGGCCAACAGAAGGGAAAGGCTGTCTCCAAGCAGAGGTTATTCCACTGGATAGTGGATGCTATTGTCCTGGCTTATCAGGCTCAAGACCTGCCATGCCCCCTAGGGGTGAGAGCTCACTCAACTAGGAGTGTAGCCTCCTCCTGGGCGCTGGCGCATGGCGCCTCGCTAACAGACATCTGTAGAGCTGCGGGCTGGGCGACACCTAACACGTTTGTGAGATTTTATAATCTCCGTGTAGAGCCCGTGTCCTCCCGGGTACTCACCCCTTCGGGCCAGTAAGGACCTGCTCGGTGTCAATCCGCTTGCTGCGCCATTCCACTCCACGGACTGGATGCGTGCGCTATTCCCCTCAGGTGAGTTCCTCAGTTCAGAACCCTGGGTTCCTCCAGCACTGTTGATGTCCAGCACTTGTGTGCATGCCCTATCAGTCAGCCCTGTGTGAGACTAGGTGCCTCCATGTGTTGTAGATTCCCCTTTTCTGGGGCAATCCCACGTGTGTATTTCCACAGTAAGTCTCTTCGTAGCATGTGTCTTTCCCTTGGCAAGCACTTTGCCAGCTCTGTCGTTGAAACTTCCACCCTGCGGGCTGGGTACCTCAGAATTCATGTGTATCACCACCTCTCGGTTGATACCTGCCTTGTAAGTCAAGATTCAAGATTCAAGATTTTTATTTGTCACATACACAATTATATAGAGCATATATAACCAGCAGTGAAATGTGAGTCAGGTCCGCTCCATGGACAGTGCAATTATTAAAGAATACAACACAGATGAAAAAATACATAAATATAGCTATGAAAGAATGAAATAAAAGTAAACAATAAAAATATAAGAATAAACAATATAAAAAGATGTATACTGTAGAATTAAATATATAGTGGAAAATAATGTGCATGAAAGTAAATTGTAATCTTAAATATTAAGATACACAGGAATGTACAAGAGGCAATGTGCATATGTGCATTATACTGTAGTCTTAAATATTAAGATACACAGTAATGTACAATAGGCAAATGTGCAAACAGGTTGACACTTTCAGTATGTCAATGTGAGGTAGTGAATGATGAATATCTTACTGATAAAGTGAATATTAAGTGGAGACATGAAGATGTTAAGAGGCTGGTTTAGAGTTTAGGAGCCTGATGGCCTGGGGGACGAAACTCCTGATAAGTCTCTCGGTTTTTGCCATCAGACTATGGAAGCGGTTACCAGATGGCAGCAAAGTGAAAAGTTAGTTACTGGGGTGGATTGAGTCCTTGATTATTTTAACAGCTCTGCTTTTGCAGCGTTTGAGGTAGATGTCCTGCAGAGAGGGGAGAGCAAACCCTGAGATGCGCTCAGCTAAGCGCACAACTCTCTGCAGGGCTTTGCAGTCTTGACTGGAGCTGTTCCCATACCACACTGAGATACACTTTATATGGCCCCTGAATAGAAAGTTTTCAGGATTACTGGCAAAACCCTGAATTTCCTCAGCTGTCGCAGATGGTACAGTCTTTGCCTGGGTTTATTAACCTGTGTTTGAATGTGGGAAGTCCAAGTCAGGTCCTCTGAGATGTTTACACAGAGGTACTTGAAGCTGCTCACCCTCTCCACAGGGGTCCCGCTGATAGGGCTGCTGCTGTCTCTTCCTGAAGTCAACAATCAGCTCTTTAGTTTTGCTCACATTCAGAGAGAGACAATTGTCCTGGCACCATGATGTTAATTTCTCTACCTCATCCAAGTATGCGGTCTCATTATTGTTGTGAATGAGGCCCAGAATCACAGTATCATCAGCAAATTTGATAATAGATGTGGAGCTGTGGGAAGACACGCAGTCGTGTGTAGAGAGAGTAGAGCAGGGGACTCAGGACACAGCCTTGTGGGGCTCCTACATTCAGGGTGATGGAGTTAGAGGTGAACTGGCCTACTTTCACCACTTGAGGTCTACCGGTGAGGAAATCAAGAATACAGTTGCAGAGTGAAGAATTCACGCCGAGGTCCATGAGTTTAGAAGCTAGCTTTATGGGGACTATAGTATTGAAAGCTGAGCTATAGTCGATAAATAGCAGCCTTACATAGTTATTGTTATTGCTGTCAATGTGTGTGAGAGAAGAGTGCAGGATGTGAGAGATGGCATCATCAGTGGATCTGTTGGGGCGATAAGCAAACTGAAGAGGGTCCAAAGTATCCGGGATGGAGGAGCAGATGAAGTTTTTTTCCAGTCCCTTGAAGACCTTCATGACTATCGATGTGAGGGCAACTGGACGATAGTCATTCAGACAAGTCCTCCTATGAGCAGGCAGCCTGCTAGCATACGTCCAGCTGGAATATGCTACCCAGTGTATTCTGTGTCAGGTATAGGCCCTCACTCGTGCTGGCCTCACGACAGGGTGCTATCACTCACACGGGTCACTGGAACACAGCCATGTGGCGTTTTGTAAGGGACCCCATTCGTCAGTCTCTTTCTTACGTAACGTGACCGACTGAAAGGGAATGTCTAGATTGCGTATGTAACCCTCATTCCCTGAAGGAGGGAACGGAGACATTACGTCCCTTTGCCACGTTGCTGTTCCGCTGAATGGCCGGGTCACTGGGCTCGGCTCCTCTGCGAAGACTTGAATGCGAGTTGCTTGCGCTGCTCCTTATATACCCACACAGTGGGGCGGAGCTCACGATGCAAATCCCGCAGACCAAGGTACATTGTGTACCATTGGCTTGTTTTGTTACCACTCAAAGGTGATTGGGCTCTCGGGCGAGACCCCATTCGTCAGTCTCTTTCTGACGTAACGTCTCCATTCCCTCCTTCAGGGAACGAGGGTTACATACGTAACCTAGACATTCAGTTTCTTGCACAGACTGATTGTTTTGCTTCATAAGACCTCAATGTATCGTCAGCAGACACAGGTATTAATTTTGTTTTGGCATTTGTTTTTTTGTTTTTTTTTTTACTCCAAGTTATGGTAGCCATTGACTTGCATTAAATGAATCACCAAGGACCACAGTTTCAGCTCATAATCTGTTAAGGCTCTACTGAAGAAAAACTCCTTGGATGGCCTGAGGATGTGTAAATTAACAGCAGATTTTAATTTTTGAGAAACGTTCAGAAACGTAAGTGTCTGTCCCTATATTAAAAGTCCATGCTACCAAAATTTAAATAATCATTGTGAAGACAGAACTCCAGCAGTCGTGACAAACTGCTTAACATTATTGATGGTTATGTAATGAGAAATTTCATGATTGTGCTCTTCTGTTGTTAGGACTGATGACACTGGAGTCCTCCTCAATGAGCCTTAAGGTGACATGCTCTCATCTTCTCTCCATCTCAATCCAGCCTCATTGAAGATCATCATTGAAGGAGAAGTTGTGATGGACAATACTGATGACTTGCCAAAAGCTATGTGCATTCTGTGTGGACTTGCATACACACTGCATCTCAACTACCCTAAATCTATGAAGAACACATTCCAGTTCATCAACAGGTACTTCTCACATTGGGCCAAACCCAGGCTGCAAACACTGAGAAAACAGCTTACAATGTAAGGAAATGCGGGAATCTTCCATGAGAAACCACTTGTGTTTTGCTGTATAAGACATTAAAGTGTGTTCTGTCACTGCATATTAGTGCTGTTAGTGCTCAGTTAATGTGTGTTTACACAATTCTTCAGCCAAGCTTAAAGTTACAGAGGCTTGCCCAGTTTTTAATGCTTATCCAGGCATTCACAAGGGATATAGCATATATTGTTGAATACTGTGTTCATGTTTCTTCTACAAAATAGTTACAATTGTAAGTAAGCTGTTTCGAAGCTTATTTTTACTTGTCTTTTGGCTGACAAATTTAATGCATTGTCATGTTACCATTTCTTTGGTGAACAATAAAAAAATAATAATAATTGTGCATTGAAATCTGTTTTTCTTTTTTTTTTCCGAGTTATTTGAAACAATGTTTAATACAATTAATCTCAAAACCTGTCTAATTATGTTGACAAAAAAAAATATATATATATAACATTTATAATCACTTAAAAATATTTGTTAATGTTATTGCTAATATATATATATATATATATATATATATATATATATATATATATATATATATATATATATATATATTTGTAGATGTAACTTGCAATAGTTATTTTATGCAACCTACTGTATACTCCAAATAATAATTGATATGAACTAATGATTTTGAGTAAAGACTACTAATGTAAACTTGATTTGTCTACTGCATAAACTTAAGGCTCTACGATAATTCAACTAAACATGTTTAGTTTCAATTTGTGTAAAACCTAAAATGAATTAGTGCAACGGGTTTCTTCGCAAATTTCTAGTAAAGTCAACTAATATGGGTTAAGAGTGTAATGTCTTCAGAGCTGACTGCTTTATCACCTGTAAGGATCACATGATCTGAAACAGCAGGGCTGCGTTCAGCCACGACAAAAACGGTGCAAAACGTTTTTTAAAAGGAAACGGTGGTGCAGTGAACACCCTGTTCTGATGATGCAAGAGTTGCAACTATGGCAGCTGAGAAGGCCATTCTTTGAAGAATTTTCGGAGCCTGATGAAATCGGTATAAATACGTGTTTAAAACTGCAAAATACGATCAATGTTACAGTTACTACCCTTGACTTCCAGAATAAAAGAGAACATCCCAGTCAAGTGAAGGGATTTGTGGAAACTGTGGTTCCTAATTATTGTGATCCAACATTTGCCTCACATTTCAGGATGAAAAGACAAACGTTTCTGGTGAAGGATAATCCACTTCTTACCTCCAAGACTGTGTTATGATCTATATGATTTTATTATTTTTATTGTGAGTACGTAGGCTTAAGCATCATTGCTGATCACTGTTGTTGTGATATGTTATTGTAATTGTTACCATTATATAATCAGAAGAGTATAGAAAAGTTTATGAAAGTGTCACTCCATAATACAATAGCAACATATATAAATATAGCTGCAAGCAGCAATTACGGGGCCAAGCACTCCAGATGCAAAATGAGGAGCTAAGCATGGCATGGAGCATCAGACCAAATGCAACAGTGAGCAATAAAAGCAATTTTAGGATAATTGTAATTGTAATGGTGGAAAAATCATAAATACAACCTCTAGTAGCGTGATTTATTGGCTTATCAAGTATGACGAATAGGTGGCGCTGTTATCAAATCGATGTGGTGTGTTCTGTGTGAGTTGACAATGACACACACAAAGTTTAGTGTAAATATGCCAAAGCACTGCAGAGGTACAGGTACAAGTGCCATTTTGGCATCATGCCTCAAATTCGTTGCTGTGGTATGCGAAAACGGTTTTGTCTATCGACACAAAATCCATAAGTTTTTGTCAGCACAGTCAGAAGATCATCTGGCTCGATTTTGGTGAAAATTGAACCAACCGTTGATGAGGAGTTCGAAAAAGTAATTTTTCAACATAAATCAAAATGGCGGAAAGGAAGTTCAGCTTACTCTGGCATATTTGGTATCTATGTTGTCGGCATAAGCTACGGAATATTTTGAGACCAGTTTCATTGCAATAGGCTAATGCAATCAAAAGTTATTAGCATTTTTATAAATGTAATTATTAATGGTTAATGAATGGTTTATTACTCTTGGCCAATAGGTGGCGCTGTTACCAAATTTATGTGGCATGGTCAGAGTGAGGTGACAATGACACATACAAAGTTTGGTGCAAATATGTCAAAGCTTTGCCGAGATATAGCCTCAGAACCATTTTGGCACCATGCCTAAAATTTGTAACGGTGCTGTATGAAAACGGTTTTGTCCATTGACACGAAATGCATAACTTTTTGTCAGCACAGTCTTAAGATGTTCTGATTTGATTTTGGTGAAAATCAGACCAACAGTTGAGGAGGAGTTAGAAAAAGTAGAATTTTAACATAAATCAAAATGGCGTTCAGGGAGTTCAGATTTCCTACTAAAAAATTGATATGTCTGTTGTCGGCACGACCCAAGGATTATTTTGAGACCAGTTTCATTACAATAGCCTAATGCAATCAAAAGTTATTAGCATTTTTGGAAATTGTATAATTATAGGTTAATGAATGGTTTATTACTCTTGAACAATAGGTGGCGCTGTTACCAAATTGATGTGCCATGGTCAGTGTGAGATGACAATTTTCAAATATTGCATTGATGTTTGAAAGTCTATAGGTTGACATAAATTCAGATATAAATGTAATTTAAAAATAAATAAATGAATAATTATCGATATACAATTTTCAAATATTGCACCTGTCAAACATAGTTTAAATACACATAAAAACTGTTGACGGTGTCCTTTATCAGTAGGCATTATATTTATGCTTAACATCTATGTCACCTACAGAAGCAGCAGCGCGCCAGCGCCGCATCAGGCACGGTTCTGGTGTGTAAAGACACAGAAAACATGACGCAGCCGCCACGCAACTGACACGCAACAGAAACGCCACGCTCACGCCACGCAGCCAGTGTGTCACCGGCCTTACATGTTTGACACACCCACCAAACAAGAGAAAACGTATCTCAAACCCCGTTGCACACCGTTTCCAGGAAACATGTTGTTTAAACCAGAAACCGTAGCAAAACGGTGCACACCAGTTTGAGCTTGAACTTGCCCAGCTGAAACACCTCTAATGTCTTCAGAGCTGATTGTTTTATCATCTGTGAGGATCACGTGATCGGACACACCTCCAATGCCTTCAGAGCTGATTGTTTTATCATCTGTGAAGCTCACGTGAAACGAAAAAACTGCTTCTACGGGGCCATAATGTAAGATACAAGGTAATGGAGCCTTTTATACATTTTCTGAAACTTCGGCTAAAACACCTCTAATAGGTGGCTACAGATGGCGATCAACGAGAGCAGCAAAGTGTTTCTCTTGCTCATGAAAATGTTTCTGAAACGTCTGTGTATTTGACAAATATTGCATTTAATTCACTTCATCTGTGATAAAGTATGCAAACACCGCATGAGTGTCACTAACGGGAGCAGAAAGTGTCCGGCTTGACGTGTCTCCATCGACTGCAGCCCCCAACTGCAAGCGGACCATGCTTCAAGAGGCTCCCAAGAGTCGCAGGTTATGACGCAATCGTTAGCCTACTTTTACAAAAACTGCTTCTACGGGGCCATAATGTAAGATACAAGGTAATGGAGCCTTTTATACATTTTAGTGAAGTGTTTCGAGAAATAATTAATGGACAAATGGAGTCTTTAAATGTTATTCGCAGTTATTAAGCTGTCAAAGTGATGCCAAAATGAAAGGGAGCCAATGGAATGCTAATGCAGCAGGTGGGGGTCAGCTAATCAATGCGGTGGCGCCCTGGGGGAAGTTTCAATAAAAATACATGAAGCCCTGCCCCCTGCTCCAGAAGTGGAAAGTACCTCGAACCAGCATGCACTGCTTCAAAGTCAGATTACCGTAGCTTCGGCTTTTATCCATAGCTGCGTGAAGTCGAATGCACCTACTGTCTTCAGAGCTGAATGTTTTATACACACCTCATGACGTGCTGAAGCGCCCTCATGACGCGGCTGGAAGCCGTGAACCTGTCGCCGCTTTATATTGGTTAGGTCTCTCCTCACTCTAATGCCAGCACCAGAGTCAATCGGAATTAAGCGGAGAGGCGAGCAACTATACTTGTATTTTGTGCAGCTTACGGTTGCAATAACGGTATGATGTGTGAAACCAGATGGCATGGGATTACCTTTCACAAGTAACATTGAACAATAATTTAGGTTATTTTA
>NC_056575.1:21206329-21276279 GCF_018340385.1 Cyprinus carpio
GGAAACACCTCCAATGCCTTCAGAACTGATTGTTTTATCATCTGTGAAGATCACGTGATCTGAAACTTCGGCTAAAACACCTCTAATAGGTGGCTACAGATGGCGATCAACGAGAGCAGCAAAGTGTTTCTCTTGCTCATGAAAAATGTTTTCTGAAACGTCTGTTGTATTTTGACAAATATTGCATTAAATTCACTTCATGGCTTGTGCATAACGTATACTCCGAAACATCGCAATGAGTGTCAAATAACGGGAGCAGAAAGGTCCCGGCTTGACGTGGTAGTCTGGTTCTGGAACTCCCGCCCCCAAAACTGCTAAGGCGGCTGCTGCCCTATTGCGATACAGCCGTCTGGTAGTTCGCAAGCTCTTATCCGACGCAAAGGTGATGAGCATCTTTTTTACTAAAAAAACCTGGCTTCTACGGGGCCCCCGACTATACATGTATGTAAGATACAAGGTAATGGCGCCTTTTATATTTAGCCAGTTAGACATGTCAAGGGGATGTTTCCTCTAGAAATTGAGTCTTTAACCCAAAATCCTCGCGTTTAAAGTTTTTCCGCGTCAAAGTGCTGATGCCAAAAAGAAAGGGAGGTACAATGGAATGCGTAAGAGTGGCGTGGCGAGGTGGGGGGTCGCTAAATTCGAATGGCGTGGCGCCTTGGACTGGGCAAGCGTCACTACCATCATGAAGCCCATGCCCCCGGCACAAGTCGCAACACTAATTTCGAACCAGGCATGCACTGCTTCGCAAGTCCGATATCTGGCAAGTGGTCGTTACCGAGTGGCTGAGTAGGAAGGTCGAATGATGCACCTTACTGCTCTTCAGAAGAGGGAATGTTTTTATGTCCATAGACATAATATACGTAGAACGCCCTCATGAAGGTGCTGGTAGACGTAACCCCCAGTGTGCTGCCGCCATATTGGTTAGGTTAGGTCTCATCTACGGACCTGTAAGCACCAACCCCCAGAGTCTAATCGGAGTAAACGGAGAGCGAGCAACTATGCCCGTATTTTGTGCAGCTTACGGTTGCAATAACCGGGCCGCAGTTATTGAAAACTCCAGACGCCCTGGGATTACCTCTTTCACAAGTCATATTGAACACTAATTTCGGTTATTTAAACCATTTATACCATATTTGCTGGTCAGCTGTAACGTAAAGTTACTTACGTGTAACTGTTAAGCGAGGAACACTGTACTCGTCTCTCATGTCTCTTGCTGTTTTTTTTTTTTTATTCTTCTTCACCATTTTGAAGGTTTCCGAGTCGATACCAGGCTTGAGGACAGGTGCAATGGGAAAGTTGCCTATAAGACGGGAGGGTTTGTTGATGCATGAGTCGTACAAAGAAGCTGTGTAGTGAGCACTTAAAGCCTGATGATTTTGACAGGACGGGTCAGATTTGTCAGGTTTAGAGGATGGCGCGGACTCCATCTGGTCTTCAAACTTCCCCAATGTCAATCTCCAAGAGTAGGTGATATTTTATACTCTACATGCTAACAGAGATGTCTATGATTCATATGTAAAACAAAAGTTAATATCACACTGCGGATATCGCTAAACGTTTTTTTACCGTTAGTTCTTTTTCGCATGTTTAGGAATTTAGTGATGTATTGTGTATTAAAAATACAGTGTGGGATACTAAAACCTTTTCAAGTGTTTTTAAGAAAGTTGTTTTTTAAAATATTATGTTTGCTTATATTTTAGCCTGTAGTGACAAGGAACACAAAAAACTTCAAGGAAAACGCTGAAGAGAGCCTACAGTGGAACCCTTTCTCAGCATTTCCCTGAAAGTGAACCTCCAGCCCAATGATGTGAGTATTTGTTGGCTATGTGATATTGTCCCATACAGACTGTGCACCATCATGACTGTGGTCATATCAAAATCTCTCCCTTGGCTTTCTGCAAACTCTTTTCAGACATAATCACATAAACACTTTGTATATGTTATAAATAAATAAATACATACACACATGAACAAATACACACCCTCTTTTACTGACTCTCTCTCTCAAACAAAGCACCCCTTTCTCTCTTTCCCATACTCATGGTGCTGGCAGTGATATCACCGGGCAAGAATTAAGAATGTGTGCCTGCACATATGATGCAGTGCTATGCAACCAAACAACTGTGAGTGGTATGATATAAACATCACTGAAAATATTTTCATCCTTCTTTCTACTAGGACCACTCCTATGCCATTGCCCAATTCTCCTACTCGTCTAAAGGCCAGACTCAGTGAAGCTTTGGCCTAGAGTGGAGAGTCTAGAGCGGAGAAGCAAAATGCAAAGGCCCGAGAAACGTAGAGCAAAGAAAACCGTAAAGAGTCTTCTGGAAGATCTGAAGGAAAAAGAACCTTATAATGAGGAGATTGAATGAAAGGCTTGGCTTCCCACTCTGGTAAAATAAATTGATAAGTACAAACCTAGAATTTTATGTTGTTTACACTCTTTACTATCAGACTTATAAAAGGTATTATTTCAAGGGAACTTACTAACTAGTTTGTATTAACTGAATTTCAAAACTTCAGATAGACCTCTTTTCTAGAGTTTGCCCTCACACTGCACCTCCATGGTCCGAAAGCATACAGTTACCTGAGGGATTCTCTGCCATCTTCCTCTGCCACATCCAACATACATTGCAACTGTGGTAGTAAATGTTTTTTTTAATTACACTTTTTAAACATACTGGTTAAAATACTTAAAACACTTCAGCCCTACCAATGTACAAGCAAACAGGGAACTGATGTAGAAGTTTTGAAGCATGTATGTGCTATTTTCACTATTTTTGGAAAGGTCTTGGAAAAAAGAACAATCTTAGAAAAAAAAAAATAAAAAAAGTGCCCAAAATAGGGATCCAAGGGTTGAAGCACTTAAATAGCTATTTATTTTCTTTTTGTAAAGGTGGATGCAATCAGTGGATGCCAAGCCTGGGCTCAACACAATGATGTTGGACATGTTGCAGAGAAGACATAAAGAAGACCCAGCTAAATATGGCTCTGTGGCCCTCCATGTTGGATGCCATGGCCATCAAAAAAACATGTCCATTACAATCCCATATACCCAGAAAATGTCTGGATATGTGGATATGGGGAATGGCATGGATGAGACTGATGTAGCCACCGAGGTGCTTGTTTGTACTGCACTTAAATCATTTACCATTCAGGGACTTTATTGGAGCAAAATATGTATTGCTGCCGCTATCTCTGTCACCATGTGTTGTGTAACATGTTATGAATATTTGTAGAAAGTCAATTAATGTCTTTCAATAACTTCAATTACTAGGTGCTCTCGAGGTGTCTTGTTTTGCCATGATCTTATTGATGAAACGTTTTCTTTTGAAGGTATCTGTCAGTCATTGGCTTTGTCATCAACATGGACACATTGTTGATGATGATTCCTGATCTGCTCCAAGTTCAGCGTTATGTCTGCAAATACCGCTTCAGTCAGGATCACTTGGAGCTTTTGTTCAATTCTGTCAGGGCATCAGGTAGAATTTTCACATTCTGAGTGGGCAAATTCTAGTAGAGATTTTTTTTATACCTATACATCCCTAGTTTACAGTATGTTTTGATGTGATAGACCTCTCACACTGGTCACCTATTGGTGGCTATCACCTCATGAAGTAACCCACCCCCTAAAGTAAACACCACATCAGACACCAGTGCGTATCTTTTTATAGCCTACCTGTGGAAGAAACATGGTTATACAGTTATTACCTTACTTACCTTTTATAGCCTACCTGTGGAAGAAACATGGTTATACAGTTATTACCTTACTTACCTTTTATAGTCTACCTGTGGAAGAAACATGGTTATACAGTTTCCTTACTTACCCTCAGAAGATATATCTATTATGACTCTGACTGTCCTCATTAAACATGTCTGTAATCTAAGTGTGTAAATGTTTTTTATTTTTTTTAGGAGGCTGGAATAACAATCCAACTGCAGGGCAGTTCCAAGGCATTTTCCGGCTTCTGATGGTACGTTGTGGTGTCTCACCAAGTGGGTCAGGCAACGTGGCAGCACAAGATGAAACTGTGTCCCTATCAGCTCCAGACATGCACTCTGCTTTAATGGCAGAGGAAGAGCTCCTGTCCCCATTTGCAAACATTTCTGCAGTCATATGTGACTACAGTTACATGGCCACCCGATTTGGTGGTCTTGTGGACAATGCCCTTGTCTACATTTCAGGGTTTGTTGTCAGAAAAATTCTGAAAAAACTGTCCTGTGAGGTGTGCCGTGCAATCCTCGTCACAGCTGCTGTACCCTCATCTTTTGACCAGAGCTACCACCTGCTTGAACTTAAAAACAATGGTGGGCTGATGATCCCCTCAGAGGGAACAGTGAAGGTGGTCAGAGCAGCAGAGCGTGTGATTCGACAAAACTCAAAGGAACAAGGTGTCAGTGTGTCCTTCGTCAACCGTTTTGTTCGGGCGGAGATTGGTTCAGAGGATGTGTTCTTACTTGGGGAGCACATTGCAGAAACCCAGTTCGGAATTGAGAAGCATCATTTCATGCTCGTGTCATTTGTGGTGTCTGTATTTCACAAAGTAAGGCTGCACCACATTGCAAAATTAAGTACCCTGGAGTTACAGAGTGCCAGCATACGCAAGAAGCTGTGCAAACAGTTCTTTTTCAAGGATTTTAGCTCCCCAGCCCCAGTTGCAAGCCTGACAGGGTAGTGTAAGATGCTGGAATGACCTGGAATTATAGCAGTTACTTTTCCAGGCCTTTTTTAAAAAAAGTGTTCTGAGCTGGTACAGTATATATGGGAGCTTGTGTGTGTGTGTGTGTGTGTGTGTGTGTGTGTGAGAAAGAGAAATAAATTCAAATGCATAATCAAACTTGTTTCTTTATTAAAATATAAAACTAATTAATTTATACATTTATCAATATGCCATAGCCTACCATTTGTCTTTGTTAAAGAGCATAATACAAAGTCTTTTAGCATGAAAGCAGTATTTTTCAATGTGTGACAGCGTCCTGTATCATAACTAAATCTCTGCCGTTTGTAACAAACCAAACCGTGTGAAAATCCGGTAAAAATTCGGGGAGTTATGATTATTGTAGTTGGGAATACACCTTCCTCAGTAGAAATAAATGCGGAGGGGGCGGCGCATTGGAGACCCATCCAAGATGGCGCCGCGCTGGTACGCCAGCTCCAATATGCAGCGTCAGTCTATGAGGCGTCTATTATGATTTAGTACGTATATTATGTCTATGGTTTTATCACCTGTGAGGATCACATGATCTGAAACATCAACTGTTGTGTTTGTGGGAGAAAAAGTAAATCCACACGTTTGTGAATCTGAAGAGATTTTTCTCAGTGAGTTCAAATGTGCTGCTAAACGTGTAATAAAATCTCTACAACTACAATTCTCACTGTCACAGACGCTCAGCTGATTTACTCCAAAAACACCTTCACAGTTTAACAATTCAAAGCTTATTGTAAAAAACATGCTGCATTTTCAAATACATTTCAGATTGATTTATTTCAATCATGAACAGAGTTTGAGTCTCTTATAACACACATAACATACACACAACAAACTTAGACCATCTTCACACATTTGTGATGAGAAGCGTTTATAAATCTGTTGAAAACAAACCAGTAAACTAAATATTCAGTTTACTGTTTTAATTATATCAGTTAAACAAATCACTAAAAATGGATACTGATGCAATAATCATATTGTACTGTAAATAGGTCATTATATAATAATAATAATAATAATAAAATATAGATTTTACTTTACTTTTAATTATAACAAAAAATAAATACAAATATATTATAATTATTTAAATTACAATTAAAAAATCCATCAAAACTGTTGTTGCAATAATATTATTGCAATATTTATTGAATAAAAAGTCAGTATTTATTAATAATATTAATAAAAAAAATTGTATTATTATAAGAACATAAATGTTATAATTAAAATGACACTATTGTAATATAAAGTAAAATTCTATATTTATTAGTAGAATTAAAATACTGACTTTTTATGTTACAGTGGAACAGGATTATTGTTGTATTGTATAATTTAATGAATAAAAATATATAATTCATATTTGGGTTATTACTGAATATATTTTATTATTGTAAAGTATGATAGGATTACTGCAATTATATTTTTTGCTATAATACAACAAAATAATAAATATAATTAAAAATATAATAAAACAATACCAATTTATTTTATAATTATAATATTAATACTTAAATAAAAAACAAAATAATTGATTTGTTTAATTGGTATATTTAAAATAAAATAAAAATAATATTTTGTTAATAATAATAATAATAATAATAATAATAACAATAATAACAAAATATTTTGTACTTTTATACTTTTATTAATATACTTTTATTTAATAAATAAATATTAAAATAAATATTATAATATGAATATAATATTTATTTAATAAATATTACAGTAATTTTATTGAAAAACATTTTGTTATTGATTTGTTTAATTGTTGTAATATAAATAATCAAATTATAATATATTATTGATAAATATTATTGATATTTATGTTGTTATTGTCATAACATTTCTTTTATTTCTTATAATATTTGTTATACGTTGAATCATAGTAATAGCCAAAATAATCATTTTATTTTAATATTAAATACTGACTTTTTATTTTTAAGTGCAATATAATTATTGCAATAAGACTTTTTTTATCTGGTATAAAATAAAAAAATAAATTACATTAGTATTAATAATTTTTATTAATAATAATAATACATGCATACACACTTTATTTAAGAGTACAATAGTATTACTGTAATCATATTTCTTTGATTTGTTATAATTTAAATAATTAAAACAATCATATTGTAGTTGCTATTATTATCAAATCAAATCAGATTATACATATTTTTTCATGTTTACATATTTTAGTAAATAAACAGTAAACATCAAAATCAGCGCTTGAAAGAGATCCCATAATAATTTAATACAGCTTTTCTGTAGTTACAGTATATTTTATTAAATGCTATGATGAATGTTTTATTTTATGTCAGAAACTCTCCTGAAGCTCATGTCAGTCTTGTGAGGAATCGATTATATTCATGATACAAACATCAATTCAGATCTGATCTCAAGTTCATTTCTTATCGTGTTTTATTATTTATGCACAAAAACAATAAAGAAAAATTAATGACATACTTTTCACAAACATGATTCCTGAAGAACTTTTCAATTGAAAGAACATTTTGATAGAAATAATAGAAATGATTGATGTGACACTACAATAAAAACACAAATGTAGATAAACACTCTCTCTCTCTCTCTCTCTCACACACACACACACACTCTCTCTCTCTCTCTCTCTCGGGATCACACACCTCTCTCTGTGTCCTCTCTCTCTCACTCACACACACACACACACACCACAATTCTCTCTCTCTCTCTCTCTCTCTCTCTCTCTCTCTCTCTCTCTCTCTCACACACACACACACACACACTGATCTTACTGTCTATATGAGGATTTCTGAAACATTTATTCTGACTTATTTCAGTGACAGAAGTTCAGCTGCAGTATTCATGTCATGAAGAGACTCTATAACATCTCACTGTTACTGATTTATCATGCATCTCATCACTGGAGCTTTTAGCATTAGGGTAGAATCTCTCATCAGTCTCTTCTGATTCATCAACACAGTTTCACTGATGATCCAGGATAAACATAAAACCCAGGATAGAGCGGCTGAAGTGAATGTGGTCTGGACTGTGTGGATGAGGCTCATTGTGTTTCTGGAGACGCTGTAGAAGGACAGAGTTCCTGCACTGTGATCCACATACACTCCTGTTCTCCTGACTTCATCATCATCATCATCATCATCATCACCATCATCATTATACACTCCTATTCTCCTGATGATGAGTTTCACAGGGAGAACAGTCTTTATGTTATTGTTGAAAAAAGTATGAATGATAACTGGATTACACCGAGAGCAGATCACTGTCAAACTGTTGTTTAGAAGAATCCTGGACTGATCATTATTTCCAAACCTACACTCATCACCTGCTCCCTTCCTGCTGATGCTCTTATATGACACTGATATATCCACATGTCCACTCCACTCAATCTGGGGAACATCAAAATGAAGTTAGGATCCCAGTAACAGCGTCCCACACACATCTCTCTCTACACAACACCTGAGGATCAATGATAGGTTAAAAATCAAATCTGTCTGGATTATCAGGATACGACTGTTTCTCTCTCTCACAAGTGGTGTTTTAATGAGGATTTGTGTCACCTGATAAGTGGTTTCTGTCTTTCCTCAGACAGAAAACATTTAGTTCAGTGTGACTGCTGTGTTTCTCAAAGCCATGATGGGTATCCAGTGTGTTTCACTGATGAGAAAAACAGGTGTGGATGAGGCCCTGAATACAAGAACCAGAGACATGTTTAATAACATAGAGGCAGATCAAACAACAAAACCTACATCATCAACTGCACTACTTCCTGCTGATTGCTGTGATGTGCACGTGTGTGTGTGTGTGTGTGGTGGTGTGTGTGTGCTGTGTTTGTGTGTGAGAGAGAGAGAGAGAGAGAGAGAAGGAGCAGAGAGAGAGAGAGAGAGAGAGAGAGAGAGAGTGAGTGTGTGTGTGTTTGTGTGTGAGAGAGAGAGAGAGAGAGAGGAGTGTGTGTATGATTTCTTACATGTTGTAATTTAGTTTATTATTATTATTATTTTTTTAACAATGTCTTAAATATTTTTGAAAGAATACTTTTTTCTTTGGTTAAAATTTTCCTAATATTAAAGTTATTGAATGTTTAATCTCTGATAGAAAAGCCCCAAACAGTTAGATCTGCTTATACATGTTTATATTTTTAACAGTGGTGGACGAAGTACACAAAACAAGTACTTGAGTAAAAGCACAAATACATATAATAAAATATTACTCCAGTAAAAGTAAAAGTACTCCTTTTTCAGGAGAGAAATGAACCAAGAGAAAACATTACCGTCTACAGCCGCGAGAGGGCACTCTATGCTGCTCAGTGCTCCTGTAGCATACCCCTGAAAACATTAACTGAAAACAACTGAAAAACTGTTAACTGAAATATTAACTTAAAGACAACTGAGAAAGACTGAATGTAAACAAAATGCCCCCAAAAAGAAATTCCTATTCTGCAGATTACAAACTGTAAAATATGGTAAAATATGCAGCCGATCTGATCTGGTTACAGGAGCACTGAACAGCATAGAGCGCCCTCTCGCGGCTGTAGACGATAATGTTTTCTCTTGGTTCTTGGTTCTAAATAAATGCGACTTATAGTCCAGTGTGACTTATATATGTTTTTTTCCTCGTCATGACGTATTTTTGGACTGATGCAACTTATACTTAGGTGCGACTTATAGTCCGAAAAATACGGTAGGCTACTTAATTTAATTTTATATAAGCAGATATTTTTTATAATCCTACTGCTCAAAATACCTGGGATTTTTTCCAAAATAACCACTATTTGGAGTCAAGATATATTTTTGTTGTTGATATGGACTACGGTGATGAGAGTGATGTAGTAATGTTCACTGTGAAGCTTACACTGTGATGTGCCATCTGATCATCACCAGGAAGAAAAAAGTGTTTTAAAGTTTGTAATTTTGCAGAACATCACAGTTATACATGACACGAGAATGAGGCCTGAAGTTAGGAAGAACATTTGAAGGAAAATATAATTATACTTTCATGATTTTGTTCTTCTCAAACCTTGTCTGTGGTGTAAAAACACCCCTGGCCAAATGCCCTCAGAGGGCATCACTTCCCACTTTGATAATTACTGTAGTTACCATGTTCTGAACATCACAGCCTTTTATTATACAATATTTACTTATTTCCATTATGGTTATGAATAAACATTCATGTCTGTCTACTTAACTAGTTAATCCAAACAATATAAAAATGTATACTGTTCAGAGGTGGAAAGTAACGAATTACATTTACTCGCGTTACTGTAATTGAGTAGCTTTTTTGTGTACTTCTACTTTTTCAAGTAATTTTTAAAATCTGTAATTTTACTTTTACTTAAGTATATTTTGTTTGAAGTATTGTACTTCGCTACATTTTAAAACGCATTAATTACTGAGTAAAAAAAATAAAAAAAATAAAAAAAAAAATCCCTCCCTGGAAACTACTGCAGTAAATAATGGGCAGGAGAGCAAACTGACGCTAAAATCACAAGACAGATGCAGACGGACAAAACAGGCGTTATGGTGCAGACACCGCTGAAAACGAAACCCTGTAGTATTCTGTTGAAGTTGAACTCGAAGGAAATGAACTGAACCCCATGGATATTTTTATGTTCTATTATGCAGTCCAGCCTAAGCTGTGTTTGCCTAGGGAGACCAAACTAGCAGCTTATAAAATCCTGACATCAACCCTTCGCAAGCAGGTAGAGGTAAGGTTAATACTTGCATTGGTGATTAAAATGAAGCTTTAACAGTTTAGCAAAAGGTTTTGCACAAAGTAGCCAAAAAGACAGTGGTGCAGTGTGTGTGATCTGCGGTAATAGCGTAATTGTTATTTTAACGATGTGCGATTTGACATTATCAGTATTTTGCCAAAAAACTAAACAAAACACGGAGTGCAGTGAAGTCTAGTAGATTAGACTAGTGCGCAGATTTAGAGTGCGTTCTTTCACTGCCTGATTCAGTCTGTTAAAATGCATTTAGCATGATCACAAAATTGAAGATATTGGGGGGGGAAAATATATATATATTTATATAATTTCATAAATAAAATCAGTATCACACGAAGAGTGGGTTTTTTCTTCCCAAAAGCAGCATGATTACATTGTTTTTTTTGTTTTTTTTTACAGCAGTTCAATAAACAAGAAGTTAATTAAGAGACTTGCGGCTTAGACACCATATTGCCTGTTTTTTTTTTTACAACAAATATAATTCCAAACACAGCCACCATAGCACAGTTTTGCGTCTCTGAGGAATGATGGTGTTTCCTTCCTGAATGAATCAACCGTTTAAATGATTCGGTTCAATCGCAATGACTCACTTATTAACAGTGACTTGGTGACACCTACTGGCGAATTTAATTTCACATTTAATGTTTTATTTTTTATAATTTTTGAGTACTCAACATTTTATGTCTTTTATATCAAAACATTATTTTTGCATGTGTAACTGCAGGTTAAATGCATTCATGTCCTGCATTAATCAGTGTGTAAATACATCTAAATGCCACTTCAGATGCAACTTCTCTGTATTGAAAAGATTAATTTTGTTGATACTGATTTAATTTGCCTGGTAACAGCCCAAATGTCTTATTATTATAAAAAGCTGATTCCTTCAACTGGTTTGAGATTTAAAGGCCTATCCCAGGGGTGTCAAACTCAGTTCCTGGAGGGCTGGAGCCCTACAGAGTTTAGTTCCAACCCTGCTCCAACACACATACCATGTAGTTTTCAAATAAGCCTAAATGATTAGATTAGCTGGATCAGATGTGTTTAATTAGGGTTATAAATTGTGCCTCCCGCCCACTGTTAAAATGTAACTAAGTAATTTTTACTCTGAGTACATTTTAAATGAGCTACTTTTTACTTTTACTTGAGTAGATTTTTAGACTGGTACTTTTACTTGTATTTAAGTAAAATTTCATTCATGTAATGGTACTTTTACTTGAGTAGAATATTTTCGTACTCTTTCCACCTCTGATACTGTTGATAAGCAATATAAAAACAGACTTCACATAGGGCATGCGTAGCATTTTAATAAAACTGTTAACATTATGGCAGAGGGGAATTTGAATGTGCATGAGTTATTTGATTTAGTCTGCGTTATTTTAATGTTTTTTTTACCTAAAACATAGAGACACTGATTGATGTGTCTGCATTCAAGCATTTCAGTGGGCTTAAATAGATCACTCTTTACAGCAGATTTAGTTCACAAACAACTGACAGTTTTGACCTAAATATGATTTTCAGTTACAATAATTAATTCTAAATTTTGATATTAATAATGCACTTTTAGCAGCATCAGTCGATGAGAGAGAAAAAGCGTGACAATCACAATGTTACAAACTGATGTTGTCTTCAAATTGTGTGTTCCTAATGACCACCTTTGAGCCATACACTTTCCAGTTAATTAATTTTACAATAATTAATTCTAAATTTCGACATTAATAACTTACTTTTAGCAGCATCAGTCGTGCGCGCTCGCTCACAGGATCTCCCAGTTCTTACTTGTGAATTCAGTTCACTGTAGACTCAAACTAAACGGTTCAATTGAATCAGTGAGTTGTCGACTCTAGAACAGCTGTAATCGGATCATTATAATTCATGAATGAATCGTTTGCTGCGATTTGTGATCCGATTTAAAAGGTTCATTGAAAAGAAGCAGTTCATTACGTTTATAGACTAATTTCTACGCATCCAGAGTGTGTTTGTGAAAGTTAGCTTAATCAGCACTTTTATTAATATGTAAGCTCTTCATTAAGATGTACACAATTACAAACCCGATTCCAAAAAAGTTGGGACACTGTACAAATTGTGAATAAAAAAATTTCAATATTTTATTCAGAATACAACATAGATGACATAAAATGTTTAAACTGAGAAAATGTATAATTTTAAGGGGAAAATAAGTTGATTTTAAATTTCATGGCATCAACACATCTCAAAAAAGTTGGGACAAGGCCATGTTTACCACTGTGTGGCATCCCCTCTTCTTTTTATAACAGTCTGCAAACGTCTGGGGACTGAGGAGACAAGTTGCTAAAGTTTAGGAATAGGAATGTTGTCCCATTCTTGTCTAATACAGGCTTCTAGTTTCTCAAATGTCTTTGTCGCATCTTCCTCTTTATGATGCGCCAAATGTTTTCTATGGGTGAAAGATCTGGACTGCAGGCTGGCCATTTCAGTGCCTGGATCCTTCTTCTACGCAGCCATGATGTTATAATTGATGCAGTATGTGGTCTGGCATTGTCATGTTGGAAAATGCAAGGTCTTCCCTGAAAGAGACAATGTCTGGATGGGAGCATATGTTGTTCTAGAACTTGGATATACCTTTCAGCATTGATGGTGTCTTTCCAGATGTGTAAGCTGCCCATGCCACATGCACTCATGCAACCCCATACCATCAGAGATGCAGGCTTCTGAACTGAGCGCTGATAACAACTTGGGTTGTCCTTTTCCCCTTTAGTCCGGATGATATGGCATCCCAGTTTTCCAAAAAGAACTTCAAATTTCGATTCGTCTGACCACAGAACAGTTTTCCACTTTGCCACAGTCCTTTTTAAATGAGCCTTGGCCCAGAGAAAACGCCTGCTCTTCTGGATCATGTTTAGATATGGCTTCTTTTTTGACCTATAGAGTTTAAGCCGGCAACAACAAATGGCACGGTGGATTGTGTTCACCGACAATGTTTTCTCGAAGTATTCCTGAGCCCATGTTGTGATTTCCATTACAGTAGCATTCCTGTATGTGAGGAAAGGGCCCGAAGATCATGGGCATCCAGTATGGTTTTCCGGCCTTGACCCTCACGCACAGAGACTGTTTCAGATTCTCTGAATCTTTGGATATTATGCACTGTACATGATGATAACTTCAAACTGTTTGCAATTTTTCTCTGAGAAACTCCTTTCTGATATTGGTCCACTATTTTTCACCGCAGCATTGGGGGAATTGGTGATCCTTTGCCCATCTTGACTTCTGAGAGACACTGCCACTCTGAGAGGCTCTTTTTATACACAATCATGTTGCCAATTGACCTAATAAGTTGCAAGTCCTAATAAGTTGGTCCTCCAGCTGTTCCTCATATGTACATTTAACTTTTCCGGCCTCTTATTGCTACCTGTCCCAACTTTTTTAGAATGTGTAGCTCTCATGAAATCCAAAATGAGCCAATATTTGGCATGACATTTTAAAATGTCTCACTTTCAACATTTGATATGTTATCTACATTCTATTGTGAATAAAATATAAGTTTATGATTAATGTACACACAGCACCCCATATTGACAGAAAAACACAGAATTATTGACATTTTTGCAGATTTATTAAAAAAGAAAAACTGAAATATCACATGGTCCTAAGTATTCAGACCCTTTGCTCTGTATTTAGTAGAAGCACCCTTTTGATCTAATACAGTCATGAGTCTTTTTTCACAGTTTGAGAAAAACTCAGTTCACACATGAGAAGTTTTTCACACCTGGATTTGGAGATCCTCTGCCATTCCTCCTTGCAGATCCTCTCCAGTTCTGTCAGGTTGGATGGTAAACGTTAGTGGACAGCCATTTTTTAGGTCTCTCCAGAGATGCTCAATTGGGTTTAAGTCAGGGCTCTGGCTGGGCCATTCAAGAACAGTCACGGAGTTGTTGTGAAGCCACTCCTTCATTATTTTAGCTTTGTGCTTAGGGTCATTGTCTTGTTGGAAGGTGAACCTTCTGCCCAGTCTGAGGTCCTGAGCACTCTGGAGAAGGTTTTCATCCAGGATATCCCTGTACTTGGCCGCATTCAGCAGTCGTCCTGTCCCTGCAGCTGAAAAACACCCCCACAGCATGATGCTGCCACCACCATGCTTCACTGTTGGGACTGTATTGGACAGGTGATGAGCAGTGCCTGGTTTTTTCCACACATACCGCTTAGAATTAAGGCCAAATAGTTCTATTTTGGTCTCATCAGACCAGAGAATCTTATTTCTCACCATCTTGGAGTCCTTCAGGTGTTTTTTCATGTGTCTTGCACAGAGGAGAGGCTTCCGTCGGGCCACTCTGCCATAAAGCCCCGACTGGTGGAGGGCTGCAGTGATGGTAGACTTTCTACAACTTTCTCCCATCTCCCAACTGCATCTCTAGAGCTCAGCCACAGTGATCTTTGGGTTCTTCTTTACCTCTCTCACCAAGGCTCTTCTCCCCCGATAGCTCAGTTTGACCGGACGGCCAGCTCTAGGAAGGGTTCTGGTTGTCCCAAAAGTCTTCCATTTAAGGATTATGGAGGTCACTGTGCTCTTAGGAACCTTAAGTGCAGCAGAAATTTTTTTGTAACCTTAACCAGATCTGTGCCTTGCCACAATTCTGTCTCTGAGCTCTTCAGGCAGTTCCTTTGACCTCATGATTCTCATTTGCTCTGACATGCACTGTGAGCTGTAAGGTCTTATATAGACAGGTGTGTGGCTTTCCTAATTAAGTCCAATCAGTATAATCAAACACAGCCGGACTCAAATGAAGGTGTAGAACCATCTCAAGGATGATCAGAAGAAATGGACAGGACATGAGTTAAATATATGATTGTCACAGCAAAGGGTCTGAATACTTAGGACCATGTGATATTTCAGTTTTTCTTTTTTAATAAATCTACAAAAATGTCAATAATTCTGTGTTTTTCTGTCAATATGGGGTGCTGTGTGTACATTAATGAGAAAAAAAAGAGAACTTAAATGATTTTAGCAAATGGCTGCAATATAACAAAGAGTGAAGAATTTAAGGGGGTCTGAATACTTTCCGTACCCACTGTACATGAGCATTTTATATTTATGAGCAGCTTTGTATTTGCTGACATATTGTTGTGATGCTCATTTAAATGCAGTTGTGCGCATGCTCTTTGTTTACGTTTCCTGCCTCTCAGTGCAGGCATCATGTAAGATTCACGTATGTGCATATTTACAGTCGTAGATATTCTAAACAATCTTTGAAACCCGTTGTATTAAGGGAGAGTCGACGTTTCCCTTGTAAAGAGATCATTCATTAGTAAACAGTTAAATATACTGAATCTCTTTAAAAAGAAGATTTTAATCACCGGATTACTTTAACATCTTAGACACACTCTAATGAAGAAACATAAGCTCGCGTGACTGTGCATATGTTCCTATGATTTTTTTTTGTAATCGTATTTTAGCATTTAAAGTAATTTACTTTTTTGTAGTTGTTCAATGACAAAATTCAAATAAAATGCATGTTGCTTGCAATATAGATGATTTTCTTTCATGAAGACTGATGATTGTACTGAGTTGGATCACTGTGTTGTGTCCTTGTTTGTCAGGGTTCCTGGATCAACACTGGGGCGTGTGCTATTCAGAGGAGATCATCACTAGTGCGCCCTAACTCTTGTATGACTGTATTCACCGTACAAACCTGTAAGACCTTTGTTCATCTCCAGAGTACAAATAAAAATATTTTTGATGTAATCTGAGAGCTCTCTGACGCTCCATAGACAGCAAGGGAACTACCACGGTCAAGGCACAGAAACGTTCCAAAGACATCCAACCCTCCACATTGTGAGTAAATGACTCGCATTTGCGACTAAATCTTCACTCTGGGTGACTAAATGATGTTTAATATTAGCCAATGGCTAATAGATTCTCAGATTTTACTTGCGAGTGTGTGAGTTTGAGGTTAAGCATAAGTTTAGCACATATATTTTCACTCGCTGAAAATTCTGAGCACTTCAGAGTTTCTTTCTCGTCAAGCTATCTGTCTGTGCCATCTTTCAGTTCATTTCAATGGATGTGCAGTACACCTGTATTTGACGTACTGTAAACTCTAGTGTGAAGGCGCATGACTCGTCGTCGCTTTGTCTCACACACGCAGAAAGAGAGAATTGACGCACTGCACGTAAACAATATTCTTTGTTGTATTTTCCTGTAAAAATAATGGAGTTCCTTTGGATTTCTTCAGTGTTTAAGAACTGCCATGTTCTTCAGTAGTGGGTGGAGCTAATGCACAAACGACAGTCTCATTGGCTGGCACTCACCTATTATCATCCCTGATTTTGATTTCAGCAAATTAGTTCAAGCAAACGCACACAACTTGATTAATATTTTATTAATCCAACAGCTCATTAATCCTTAGTGTGTTTTATATTGTTCTTATTAGTAGAATTCACATCATTATTCTTATCAAAAATCTTATCAGTATTTTTGTTCGTTTTTCCCAATTGTTTTTTACAAAAAACACTGAATGACCAAAAAAGCACCAGTCCTAAATTCAGTTAAAATGACTAATATGCATTCATACATGGTTATCAGGTTTTAATTCTAATTACTAAAGTTATATCATTAAATAATACTTGATTATCATATTATAATGCTTGACTGACTGATGTTAAGAGTAAGGTTGGGAACCGAGAACTGGTTCTGTTTTTTTTTTTAAAAGAACCGGAACCGTGATCAATTTCTAAGTTTCGATTCCGAACACAGTTCTGGTTTGACACGTGACCAATCACTGTGAGCCGGCGTTTCCTGTAAAGGATGTCACAAAGCAAATGACAGAAATGCCGCCCTGCCTCTTTAATTACTGAGCACATTGTTTTCAATGACACACACTCAACACACTCGCCACACCGCATCATTAACGCGTCTTTAACTGTCGAACATGTTTCCCTCGACTGTACACTCACTCGCATCTTTGATAACTGCACATTGTTTTGTCTGACTGTACATGTATCGGCAGCATGCAGCACCTGCTACCACTAAATTACATTATATTTGTCCCATATTCTCATTAATATACACACTGACTTCAACTTGGACCACTAAATAAATAGATTGCTATTGTTATGTAAGTATGAGGGTTAGATTATTTAGTGTACAGGAAACCACTTATTGCATCACACCATCTCCTGACTGCATTATTATTTGTAAAATAGGGGCTTTATGGAGTGTGTGTATACATGGTTATAAGTGTAACAGTTTATATTTCATTAATTTAGGGAAATGAACAAGTGTTTTAGCCCTCAAGGGACTATTTGGCCAACCAGCTTATTCCCGCTTGAAAAGCAAAATGTTATTGCTAGTGTAAAAAACATCAATTTGAAGCACATGATTGATGGACTAGCATTACTCAACATTACTTACTACCTTCCAGTAGGGGTGTGCGTTATGAAGATTTTTGAAAAATCGTCATATGTCACACCCCTAGATTTCATCAAAAATAAATAAAGTAGTATCGTATCACAGCGCACAGTCTATCAGCTGCAGTTCTGGTGCCTCCGTCATATACTGTACAACTCCACATGCATTCACATCAGTAGTAACTCAGCTCTAGAGTTACTCTATCATTATCATTCCCATGTAGACTCAAGTTGGTTATGTCTAAAATGAAAGTAAACAGTTGAGAGAAAAATGTATACGTGCCTGTATATTAGATGCATGCAGGTCTTAAAGGGACAGTAGGCCTATTAAACATGCAGCCTACTGTCATTACTGTCAAGGGATAGATCACCCTAAAATTTCATTTCTGTCATTATTTACTCACTGTCACGTTGTCCCAAACCTGTATTAATTTCCTTCTTGTTCTGATCACCAAAGAAAATATTTTGAAGAATGTGGATAACCAAAGAGTTGCTGGTCCACACTGAATTTGATATTAGCAAAAATACTCTGGAAGTCACTGTGGACCAGCATCTGTTTGGTTTTCCAGGTTCCTCAAAATAGCATTTATGTTCAGAAGAAGAAAGAAACTCATTCAGGTTTAAAACCACTTTTGAGTGAGTAAATGATGGTATACAAATAAAACACTATGACAGAATTGACAGACAGCTGACAGAATTTTTATTTTTGGGTGAACTATTCCTTTAATGTTAATAAAACATCAAAACAGAGAAAAATCACTCTCTGCACTTGACTGAAGAAATTTAATACAGCTGCTTTAGGAATCAGTTTATATAGTGTTTATTTTTTATATTTGTTCATTCAATTTCTTGAATGCTCCTGCTCCTACACCTATTGTACCCGAAAATAAAGCACTACTTTTTTTATTTGTATGTTAAGTGAAGTTGTAATGTGTGTCTTTGTCATTCTTTTATCTTTGTCTTCGCCCTCTTTTGGTCAAAATATCTGCCATTCTTTTTTGTTGTTGCCTTGAAAGGCTTTGTCTTTATAATAGGGAAATCAGTTTGGCTGTAATGCTCAGACAACTTTCAAAATAGTAAAACCAACATAACAAAGAATTGTGATAAAATCGTGAATCGTGATATTTCTAAAAAAAAAAAAAAATAATAATTGTGATATGATTTTTTTTTTTTTACATATCGCTCACCCCTACCTTCTAGCAACACTACATTCAATAAAGGTAAAATAGTAAAAAACATAATTATAGTTAATTTAAATGGAACCGTAATCAGAACCTGAAAATGTGTATATTGTAATATATGTTAAATTTTGACATTGCCAACCTTTAAATTAAGTTGACAGTAAGTAATAAACAGTATTGAGCATTGAATAGTTGAGTATTGTGCATTTTTCCTTACCACTATTTTTTTAATAGTTGTTCAATTATTTTAATGGAACCGCAATCAGAACCGGAACCATTATGCGGAACCAGAACCAGAACTGGAAATTTTTTAACGATTCCCAACCCTAGTTAAGAGTGTACTTTCAGATATTTAAAAAACTGTGCCATTTCACAAACATTATATATAATTATCAGTCTGGCAAGTAAATGTAGAGGGTTGACATCGGTAAAATAGTCCAGTTGTCTGTAGAGGGTTGACATCGGTAAAATAGTCTGGTAACACTTTACTTGAACATGACATGACACCTTCATAATCATGACATGACACATGACACTATTGCCACTGACTGTTTGTTTACTCTTTAACTAGTCCTCCTATTAACAGACAATTTTATTTTTAATTCAGACTGATTTGTGAATGCAGAATGATTTATCGTGTGAATCAATAATAGCAGATCATAACCATATCCAATCTTGCAATTTAGGCATTGTCTCCTGTCACGTGACTTTACCCCATTCATTCTCAATTACCCCCCACCAAACCCAGCACACACTTAAGGGGTCTGTACAAACTCAATGGAGGCAAGAGAGACGTGGCCTCCTGCTGTAACTTTACCCGCTGCTGTCACTCTTTGACAGTGGTACTTCACAAAAACAAGCAATTTATATCTTTTGATCCTTCAACAGCAACAAAGAAGGCATTGACTTAAATGTTGTATTTGATCAAATAATGGAAAATGTCAGTGCAGTTCTGTAACTATAAAGGCCTTTCCACACGAAGCGTGAAAAAACGAAATGAATATCGGACGCGATGACGCACTGGAATAAAACAATAGATTTCTATGGATGCTTCCACATAGACCGCAAATATTTGCACACCAAAAATGCTAATATTTTTTTTTCAAACCAGTTCAAAAAATGTTTTCAGTTTTGGGCAGTCCAATAAGATTTGAGCTAGGATCACGTGACCATAGCAGCTGCTGTTGCACAAAAAGGCATTAGTGGTTGCCGCTGTTTTGAAAACCAGTGTAAACAAACACAGAAGAAGAGTTTCCCGAAAAAGAGAAGAGAGTGGATGCTGAGTTCTTGTTATCACTGGTATTTGAGAACATATTTATTCTCACATGTTCTTTATACAGAATAACATTTCTATTAATTGTCCATTGAATTGTGTGATCTGTAGAGCATCGTCCGTTTTCTTCCACGTGCACGAGTGTTATGAGTCAGAGCGTGTTCACTCTTTTTCTACACATGAAATATGAAAGCAAATAAACATATGATTATGACAATATATTTTCTGTATGTATTTTTTATGCAGCTCATGATATTTTAATAGCAATAAAGGATGATTATGACAAATATTAACAGTGTAGCATTATTAAACACAAAGAGTGCATGTGTCTGCTTATTAATCAAAATCAACTATAGATCACAATTGAAAGTTATTACAAGCACTCAATGATGGTTTAAAGTGGGTAAGCAAATACATTAATAATTACATACATTTTCAAGTGTAGCTTGATGCTAATTGTACTTCTAATTATATTATAGGATGTATCCTATTCTTGTAAGAATTATAGATAATTTGTTTTTGGTGTAGAACCTTGTTTATTTTAATTTAATGCTGTATATTGAGCAGTGGATGATGTTAAATCCATTTACGAGATACATATCTGAAGAAAAAATGCATTGTTGGTCGACGCCACCTAGCGTGCAGGATGGAATTAGCAGAAGGCGAACAATCGTTTTGCGTTTGGTATGAAAGCACTGTTTATCGGTGATTCGCCTCGCTTTTTCGCATCTTGCTCAGTGTAGAAAGGCCTTAAGACTGCATCATTCATACATAAGTATTCTGATCTTTTACAGAGAAAAGTTATCGGTGAGTCTTACTGAGTTTCCATCCTTGGCTATTTCACTTCACTAAATGTTTATACAGGCTTTCAAGAGTTATGCTGAAGTTGTTTGTTGTACTTATTGGTAATAAGTTTTAAGAAATTGTTTAGAATACAATGTTTATGTCATGAAGGGTTTATGAATTTTTCTTTTACACTCGAATTAGCATTTCCTTTGAACACAGGCATGACATAGTTTTAGTCATTTGTTGACTTGCTGACCTGTAATGAGTTTTGAGAAATGGTTTAAATTACAGATGACATGTTTTCAAATGTTTTTATAAATGCTTTTTACAAGCAATGTTACTTTGTATTAAATAGAACATCTATAAATAATGCAGCATTTTTTTTTTTTGGAGCTCCTATTCTATTCAAAAGTAGATTTTTTACAAACTGCTTTAAAAATGTGTTGAAGTCAGTGAGAGTTTAATCCCCACAATGACCAAAAACTGGTTGTGTGTTTGGCGAACCCAGATATACACAATACCGGAAATGTCCCCACAAGTAACCACTGTGTCAGGTTTATAACTTTTGTAGTGAAATATTTGCAATCTGAAGCGAGGGAAACAGGCTTTCAATATTATTTCACATTATTTCTGTAGGATCATAGGAAAGGGTGGTACTAAATATTTATCAACACTAACAAGTAACCCCCACAATTCACAAAAACAATTCATAAAAACAGTTTAGTTTTTTTTGTGGTAGATTTTTTTTTGTGAGTGTGTGTAGACGTACATTTCTTTAGTCCTGCTGTAATCCTGGATTCTCCTCCATGGTCCACACTAGAAAACACACACAGAGTCACATTCAGTCAGTAAACAAATTGCTGTTGCTATGCAGTTACTATACAAGGTACTCAGGATGGTTGCTAAAGTACATGGGTACTCTGCTTTGCGGTTGATAACGTGTTCTGGTTGGTTGCTAGGGTGTTGCTATGCAGTTGCTAGGGTACTCAGGGTGGTTTTTAAGATGTTGCTGTTCAGTTGCTAGGGTATTCGGGGTGATTGCTTGGGAGCGGTAGCTCATTATTAGTCTCTTCAAGATGGCGCCGAGGTGTCTGGCTGGCCGTCTATCGTTTCATGTACTGTTTGTTTGTTTATTTATTATAATTTGTTTTATCTGCCAGCCGCTGCATTGAGCTTCACTGGTATTGACATATGATTGGGTATCCCTCTTAAATCTGCAAGTTTCTGCAAATGCGCTGACATTACGGAAATGGCTCTCATTATACTCCTCCTCCCATACCATCGTCCATACCTGGATACTTATGCCGCTGACCTTGCTCCTTACCTGCCTGGAGGCACAGGCGACGCCGGGGAAAACGGGGTGGCACTGCTGTTAAGCTAAGGCTTGCACTACAGAAACACAGAGAGCGTTTCTGTTCGGATGGAGTATTTGGAGGTCGTATAGTTCGCCGGCGCTCCCTGGATCTGATTCGGGAGTGGATAATCCCTTTGGTTCCGTCTGTGGCGGTCCCGGTCTCCGGAGTATATTCTTCTGTTTTTTCTCCTCGTTTTCATCGTGGAGGAGTGTGTTTGAAACATCTTCGTTCTCTTCCCCAGGCAAAGCAACATATGGAATCTACTTCAAATCCTCTGCATCTAAGGATGGCTTTGATTGACACCAGATCGGTAACTAACAAGACTTTTATTCTAAATTACTTGTATTCCACCCGGAATTTGGATTTTTTATTTCTCACTGAAACCTGGCTCTGTCCAGGTGATTTAAATCCTTTTTCTGAACTTTTGCCATGCAAATGTTTGTTTTTAATTCCCCATGCACAACTGGTCGGGGTGGCAGACTTTGTAGAATATTTTTATTAAGAAGATTTTTATTAATCAAGTATAATAAAGCCTATGTGTTGAAAGAATGTACCTGCCTATATATATATATATATATATATATATATATATATATATATATATATATATATATATATATATTGACATATTATTCCATTATAATCATATAGCCTGTGTGTTGAAAGAATGTACCTGCCTAGCAGACCCTCAGATGAGAAACATCTGGAAAGACATACAAATGGGCCTTTCTCTTTATCATAACAAGTCTAGGGGGCCCCTTCTCTAGGGAGGAATCGAATTGTAAGCATAAGGAAAACTATATGAAATATTTGGAATGCCCTGTATATATTGTATATAAGGAGATTCCACCTAACATTCTGGAGATCTTCTCGCAGAGAACCTCTCGGCTTTATTCTCCTTGAAATAAAGTCTATCTTCTGGAAACAAAACCCCGAGACTGAGTGTGATTCTTCAGATCCATGGCAGATGACACTACATATTTGCCACCCCAGATGGGACTGGAAAAGAGCAGCAGAGTGGATGACCACTTTTGAGCTGACAGATGAGCAACACAAACCACGGTGGCCACCATAAAATAAGGTATGCATTTTTGCTTATATACAGTAGGTGGCCATCCAAAACGTTGGTTCTACCGCCGCTTGTACCGCCGCCGCATTTGCAGCTTTTGACCGCTGACTGGCGCTTTAATCAGAAGTTTTCAAACAAGCGCATCAAAGCACATTTTCGCAAATAGACGTCAGCTTTGCCTCACCGAAATGTTATATTTGACTGCAGTCGAGGAAAATGAAAGAAAAAATATTTAATATTCACAGATGAAAGTTTAGTCCTTATGAAGACATGTGCGTTTCTTAGATCAAATTCTAATTTAAATAGTGTGCAGTATTATTTATATAATATGAATTATGTGTTATATTATTCAAAATAAATTGTGGTTTATTTTGCATTGGAGCATTAAAAGTGGTAGCCTATTGTGAGCTAGGCTTGCGTGTTTTATATAAATTATTTTCTTTATTTTAGTAAAAACGTGAAGCACTGTATAATTTCGCTCCCATTATTTAGGCCTAATTAAAACAAGACACAAATAAATTAAACCTGCACAATTTAACTAAATCATTGAAACTCTAAAGAATGGATGGATTAATAAAACGTCCTCATGATTAAACTCAAGTTCTCTCATTATAATCAACGAAATACACATGATGTAAAAAAGAGCTTCATTAATTGACAACTTCAGTCTTCTTTACTTGCTTTCATGTAATTTAAGTAAAAAAAAAAATTACAAAATTAAATAAATAAATTGCAGCCGCATTTAAATGCAGGTTTGTATAATATTCCGTAAAATGTCAGTGCAAGATTTGCTCAGCGCGCATGATGAAGATTTGTCTACATATTTTATCTTCATTACAAATCTTGTTTGGTTTTATTTAGGATAATTGCATGTAAAAAAAATATTTGCTTTGTAATGCATATGCAAAATGTGAATTATTATTCATATTCAAGTGTTTGTGCGAAAATTATTCATGCGCATGCATGACAGGGACGCGCCCTCTTGGTCACGTGATTTTTTTCCTGATAATGAAATAACTGAAAATTGTGGTGTCTCACATACATGAGAAATATATCTACAGAAAGCTTGAAATGTCTTTTAAACGAATCAATTCAAAACGAAAGCATTATATAATCTGTGAGGGTTGTATTTCTCTCTAAAGGCGCGTCCATGTGGAGAGAGCCAGCACTGTGAATTTCATCTTGCAGCAGACAAGAAAACATTTGTTTATTAACAAATAATTAAAATGTCTCCTTTTTCACAATTATTGGGCTACTTCTGCCTGTGTTTTGTGGCAAACTTAATGCATGTGCTTGAGCGTGGAATATATTAAGGCTCATTATGGATTATAGATGTAAATTTAATATAAACCTGCGATTAGTTGAATAATGACAAATGAACGACTAGTAACTAGAAAAATCTTACATGGGAGATTTTTAAAGTTTAAAAACTTTAACATCTCTGTTAAAGTTTTTAAAGCATTTTATACACATTTGCATAAATTCTGCTTTCAGAACGGTCTGTAATGGAGAGATGCCTTAACACTGATTTTTCCTCTGAAACACAAAAAACAAAAAACAAAAATAAAATTGATATTTTATGTTTTGAGAATGGCCAGCCCTTGTGCTTCTGGTTTGTGCATTTTAAATCACATAAGGTCTACAAAATATATAAAAACTCTTGTGTTTTTGTCACGTCTGTAAAAAAAAAAAAAGCCTATAAAACATGTTAAAAAAAAAAAAGCCTATAAAAACGTTCATAAACGGATACTTTTACTGATGTCTGGACTCTGTTTGGGATTTAGAAAAACTTCAATATATTGTTCATGAATAGGCTACATTCTGTGAAAATGTATATTTCACACCCTAAAAAATATTGTATGGACGCAGCAAAATAAAACGGCCGACGCTCCACTCAGGGCTCATAGTTCTGATTGGGCTCTACCCTCCCCCACGCGTTTGAGACACGCTGCCGAGCAGAGTATGAGCGGAGCTGTGTTATTCTGACTGGAGCAAGGAGCGGATTTTTTAAAAGTCAGAGCATTGTGGTTTTCACTCGCTCCAGCACCACTCCATCATGAGTACAATTCATTGCAACAGCCCGTAATATAACTGCACATTTAGCAAGAATTCACATGATAAACATATTTAGCTATAGCTTGATACACATAATCTCTTTGATCAGAAGGTTATAATGACGGCAATAGTCGAGCGGGATGTTACAGGCTAGTTCTCAAGGAGTCTGTCTGTTTCTTTTACTGATTATTTTCGGGTTAAAGCATGATTTAAACAAATACAGCACATTCACACGCAATCGCTGTTGCAATAATGCATTCAAACAAATGTAATTTTACAGTGCTGCTTCATCTGTAAATGATTTTGAAATCTGTAAGAAATACATCGATCTGTAGATAAAATAACTGACGAAAATGTACTGTTATTTTCATCACAAACAAAATTTGCACAGCAGAAAGCAGCAAAATACCTTTTAATGCTGACAATGTTATTAGTTTGGCGTTTGGTAGGAAAAAAAGTTTGCACACAATAGCCTAATCCCCTTTGAAACTCTCCTGTTATTTTATTTATTTATTTGTATTTTACTTTTGGCTACATTATGAACATAACATTTCAACTTTAGCCACGGAGTTAAGGTGGAGCAGTGTTTCTGGTATCAATGAACGCAGAGCGGAGTGATTATTAAATGCTCGGAGTACGGAGGGGAAATTGTTGCTGCTCCACTCTCACATACTCTGCTGCCGAGTGAGAGAGATGTTTCCCCTACGAAATGAACAAGACCATCCGGTGTAGACACGGTTAGACAGTGTCTGCTTTATTTACAAATAATTGATATAAGAAATAAAAATAAATACATAACCTAAACCAGCGGCATAACGAGATGAAAATATAGACTAGAAAATATATTTACACTTGCTCTGTCCTACGTCCATGACACTGACTCACTGCGGAGCTGCCAGTTTTAATCTGAACAGCTCTTAACGCCGAGTGGATGGTTAGATGCATGATGGGCTAGTATCAAAAAATAAATTAATAAATAAAATCAAGGTCTTTCCAGCATTAAGGTAATAACATTAGCTACTTTTTATTAATCATCTTGTTTCAGTTCTACATTTGACTGGTAAATGATAAAGAATTATATTAAAACTTGTTTTGAATAATTTATTTGTCATTTGAATATTAATTTTAAGTAGGGTTGGCAAAAAATCGATTTAAATTTAAACGAAATTTAAACATAAACTTTATTGCGCTTTACAGTAGTCAACATTTGAAGTGGATCAAACCTTTCTTTAAAGTTGTTTTAAAACCAATATGTCCTAAAAACCTGTTCTGCAACTTTGAAACCCTCATAAGACACTGTCCATATGAAAGACCAAGAGATTCACACCTTTATCTCGACCCCCACAAGCTATACATAACTACCCCAAAAACCCCAGCCCCCTCCAGCTGAACTGAACTCTGTCTGTTTTTTTGTCTGTGAGGAACGTTGTGTCATGTTACTGGGTTGAAACCATAGACTGTATAAAAACATGGACATAGTGTCCATGACATCACCCATAGACTCCTGAAGAGAGGTTTTGAAGCTCAAAAGTGTGCAGAGCGGGCCGTCGCCATCTTGGCAGCGCGTCACCGCGCGACTCTCCCGGATAATTAAAAATGGGCAAAAAGGCAGGAGCTGGTTGCTGAAGCCACACCCACCTAGCACGACGGCTTTGTCAGCAGCGACAATCTACCTGTCACTCACGTGGCCACGCCCTTAATTATGCAGACCTTTAAGGCTTAATATAATTTAAACGGATGAGTTCTAAAAAAAAATTCACCCCCCTCACAGTTGTTATGAAGGGCAAAATTAGCTATATAGACCAAAATCATGTTTTGAACCAGGCTGTAAACAGTTTTTTTTTCTGCTGTAAAGTTGGGCATTTTAACATGGGGAGTCTATGGGACTGACTCCCTTTTGCAGCCGGCCTCAAGTGGCCAGTCATTTGACTGGTAAATGATAAAGAATTATATTAAAACTTGTTTTGAATAATTTATTTGTCATTTGAATATTAATTTTAAGTAGGGTTGGCAAAAAATCGATTTAAATTTAAACGAAATTTAAACAAACTTTATTGCGCTTTACAGTAGTCAACATTTGAAGTGGATCAAACCTTTCTTTAAAAGTGTTTTAAAACCAATATGTCCTAAAAACCTGTTCTGCAACTTTGAAACCCTCATAAGACACTGTCCATATGAAAGGGGACCAAGAGATTCTCACACCTTTATCTCGACCCCCACAAGCTATACACAAACCCCCAAAACCCCCAGCCCCCTCCAGCTGAACTGAACTCTGTCTGTTTTTTTGTCCTCTGTGAGGAACGTGTGTCATGTTACTGGTTTTGAAACCATAGACTGTATAAAAACATGGACATAGTGTCCATGACATCACCCATAGACTCCTGAAGAGAGGTTTTGAAGCTCAAAAGTGTGCAGAGCGGGCCGTCGCCATCTTGGCAGCGTGTCACCGCGCGACTCTCCCGGATAATTGAAAAATGGGCAAAAAGGCATGAGCTGGTTTGCTGAAGCCACACCCACCTAGCACGACGGCTTTTGTCAGCAGCGGCAATCTACCTGTCACTCACAGTTGGCCACGCCCCTTAATTATGCAGACCTTTAAGGCTTAATATAATTTAAACGGATGAGTTCTAAAAAAAAAAATTCACCCCCCTCACAGTTTGTTATGAAGGGCAAAATTAGCTATATAGACCAAAATCATGTTTTGCACCAGGCTGTAAACATGTTTTTTCTTTCTGCTGTAAAGTTGGGCATTTTAACATGGGGAGTCTATGGGACTGACTCCCTTTTGCAGCCGGCCTCAAGTGGCCAGTAGATGAATTACAGTTTTAGTCACTTACTTGTTGGCTTCACGAGAGAGAGCGGGAGGTTGCCGCTCGGTTGAAACATGCCTGCACTCACAGCAGCCGTACTCTTTTTATTCATTATTTTCCCGCAGCCCATATTATTATTATCACTAGTCCAAAATAATAACAAATTCTCAATTGATAATTAATCATTCTTTTTGAGAAAATCGTAGACGTTTGTGAACGTAGACGTTTGAGGCAGGCTTTAAGATCAAGCGGAATCCTCCGTCAGCTGCTCCCGCTGCACAGCGCGCGTCTCGCGCTCACTGACCCAGCTTCACCGTCCGCGGTTTGATTTTATAAAATCAGTTTGAGGCGAATACAACTCATTGATCATGAGCCCACCATTTAGCAAGGCGGGAAAACATTCAGTCTACCTGAAAAAAGACGTATTTCATTGAGCTAATGCTGTTAAATAGAGATAAAAAAAATAATAAAAAAAAACACTGTAGGCTATTCTTAAACTTGGAGCTCATAATATTGAAGTACAAAGCCAAACACCAGAAGCAACCTATACTCTCTAAGTGTTCTTTCATTGAAAAGTATGCATTTTATTTATTCACAGGCTATATGGTTAAAATAATATTTTAGTTGAAAACTTTAAGTGCCATTGTTTAAAAAAAATGCATCGTAGAAATGTTTCATAGACCTTCAGTTGTTCCAAATCCAATGGACAGACATAGGCCTATATTATTGTACATTACAAATATTTGGATCGTCCCTTATTTTCTTAAAGAGTAAATACTTATTTTCTTCAAGAATAAACATTATAAATAAAGAATAAAAGAAAGAACCTCTATTAGCCCTTATTTTCCATTTCTGAAGTTAATTTGCAACTCTAATGATGATGTGACTCCCCTGACAGTGGCACGTTCCTCAAAAAAATTAAAATATAAAAAATAAAAAAACAATAAAACCTTGTTAGTGCTATGTGAGCGATTAATAGATTTAAAAAAGAAAAAAAGTGTGTGCTTGTATCTAAATAAACTTGTATCTTGTATAATATCCGAAGACCTTGATTGCATGTTAGCATAAAACTAACAATATATTTTGACTTTTTTTTAAATGAACAATTCCTGTATATAATATGTGACAGCCACCTTTATATCAAACATTTTGAAATCGTCCACAGCTGAGCAACGCGAGAGGCAGCTTGAGTGTGCGAAGTGAATGTGATGCACAAAGTCATTTTTGGATGCAATGGAAAAATAAAGCTGGATAAAATTAACAAGTTTGGCTACACGAAACTTGTAAATAGTTAACAATATAGCCTAGATTAGGCCTAATAATGCTATAGGCTAATGTGCCAACAGGATATTTTTAGTTCCCTTCACTTTACAACAAATCCTTTAAATTCAACAAATTTATCAGAACAGAACAAGAATTACAAATATATAATTCTAATGGATAAATATAATTGCAGTATATAATAATATAGGCTTATAAACAAAACAAAAATAATAATTAAAAATAATTTAAAGCAATACATAAGGTTGGGCTTATCTCTCTCATTCGGGACAAATCCAAACATGTTGTCCATTTGAAACTAAACTCTTATTCATGAGGTAAAATAGGCTTTGGATTTCAGGCGTTTCAGTATCTACGCAAAAAAAATCATAATGAGCAAAAATATGCCAAAGTGGACTGCTGCTCGTGCCGCATGGCTCAGTGAACGACTGTTGTTTCCAATGAATATGTGCGCGTGAGGCACCAGCGCAATCAAAGTCACAATTCACAATTTTTGGTCACACAGTAAAGGCATAATTCAAAAATGCAAAGTGTTAGCAGTTTGACAAATCAAGAATAATAACAGAGTTAATGAGAATTATTTGTAAATGTTGGACAGTTCTCATTTCTGTCTGCAAATGGAACCTGAAGATTATTATTAGGGCTGTACAATTAATCGCATTCGATTGTCGTGCACATCTCGTCAGTAAAGCTGGTCCCATGATTAGTTGTTAATCACCATCACCTGCTTTCAGATTTATCAGCTTTCACTACACAGAGCCATATTTCACTGACAATTAGGCAAAATCGCCCTCATAATCGCAGATGAATCGCAATCAATTTCGAACGCGATTGTTAGTGAAATACGGCTCTGTGTAGTGAAATCTGCTCCATCTGAAAGCAGGTGATGGTGATTTAGGGTGCTTTCACACCTGCCTCATTTAGTTTGGTTGAATCGTACCAGAGTTTGTTTCCCCCTTTGGTGCGGTTCGTTTGGGCAGGTGTGAAAGTAGCAATCGCACTCGGGTGCGCACCAAAGGTGGACCAAACAAGCGTACCGAGACCTGCTTAAAGAGGTGGTCTCGGTACGCTTTCAAACGAACTCTGGAGCAGTACGTTTGTGGTGAGAACGTGATCCGACCTCGAACAGACCCAACTGCAAAAAGTACTGATCATTTTTGGACTAAACCAGCTGCCGTAGTCAGCTGCGCTGTGCATTATGGAGGAGGAAGTGTTTGATGACAGTTTGCACTTTAGCATGGCAGCTCGTGGATTAATGCACGCCTCCGCTTGAAGTTACGAGCGATGCCCGCTCGCCGTTTGCAGTGCATTAGAACGTTGTTTTCAAGCCGCATCCGCGCTTCATTATAGAAATGTATTGTTTGCATATTGTCGTGTATACAAACAATGTAATAGATTATGGCCAGGAACAAAACCAGCCCGCACAGTCGTCTCTCCATAGCTGTGTTGTCTCCGTGTTGTTTGCTGGCTTTTCCTCTTATGTTGGAATTTTCCCGCACATAAATTCTGACCAATCGAAAAGCAGTTTAGGAAATACGTCATGGCCAATGAGCGATGTGGATGTTGTCATGTGACTGCATTTTGGTTCATTTCAACTGGTTCGGACCAAAGCAATCAGTGTGGTGTGAAAATGAACCACAAAAGCTGAAAAATGCTACAATGTATAATTGTTTGCCCTTGGTTCGGACCAAATGAAGCGAACTAGAGATGTGAAAGCACCCTTACTACTAATCACGGGACCAGCTTTACTGACGAGATGTGCACGATAATCGAATGCGATTAATTGCACAGCCCTAATTATTATTATTGTTTTTTTGTTTTTTTTACCAAGAATGAACCGAAATGAAAACATTTAGCTTTTAATCCGTATATTATATATATACATATATATATATATATATATATATATATATATATATATATATATATTATATATATATATATATATATGCCTAATAGACTAATGACTGTTTAATAACAATAGCATGCATAAGAGCCTTTGTGTAAAGGTCTTTCATTACATTTTTGATGAGTAGACTGTAGCCTAAAGGGCCGTACACACCAGGACGAATATCGGCGCGCGTTATTCGCCAGCGTTTTTCAACGCGTTTTTTGTGTTCACACCCAAGCGATTTTCGCTGACGATGAGCCGAGTGAACATGCAAATTCATTCCCTGACATTAGATGGCGCTTAATGTAAAACAGAAATACTAGAAATACTAGTTCTCTTTTATCAAGATTTTTGTAATCGCTGTCGCGTTTGTCATATAATTCTTATAGTAGAGACCAGCAACTCTACATTCATCTTACGCCTTGCATCTTCTTCGTCTTATTTCTTTCGTCCCGGCAGTGTAGACGCTACTTGTATCTTTCTTCGCCGTTACGTATGTGTGCTCAGCAAGACAGTTTTGTGTTTGAGCGCCCCCAAGTTGTGTTTTACCTGTAACTTCAGAAGCTCCAGACACGTGTGCAAAAGCGCCATTCTCATTGGTCGTATAGTTTTTGACGCGGTGCGTCAAACCAAAAAAACGAAACCCGAGGCCGTTTTTTTAAAAATGACGCTTTTTACGCGTGGCGTTTTTCGCGTCGGTGTGCACACTCACATTGGCGCCCTTTGTTTAGTCACGAGGCGTTAAACGTCGGCGAATATCGCGCGCGAAATTCGTCCCGGTGTGAACAGGCCTTAAGACTATCCTATTTTTAATGGCTTTTAAGGATGTTATAATGTATATTATAATGTTATTGTTGTTTTACGTCTTCCTTTCATTTTACAATTACATTCATTTCACAATCCGTCCCTTTGCGCCACCTGGCAGTAGTTTCGCGAATGATTTTAACATGCTACTGACTTGCAGTTAATGCCGCGGCCCTGCGGCAGCGGTACGCACGGCGGTAATACCCATTTTGGTTGTCAACCTACTGTAATTAGATTGTTGTGTTGTTTAACGGTCGGTTCTGAGTGGTAAGGTCACTTAAAATCTGCTCTTCCAAATTTAGAATTAAATAAATATATTAAAAAGGGGGGTTTTGTTTCCAGAAGAAAAAACTGCATACACATATTTGGTATAATGTTAGGAAGGCCTTGGTAGGTGACCTAAATTAAAACTAGATGGTGTAGGCAGAAAAACATTGCATGCAATGGTCTGTGTTTATTGTAGACTGGGCCTACAAGGGACAGCAATAGAGCATATATATTATAGAGAATGCACAGAAAAGCCCCATGGATACCGCTTTGAGAAAGAAAAAGGTGTGAGGGATCTCAAAGGGCTAAACGGATGGGCGAAAGTCCTGCTTTGCACTTATTTTTACTGAGTTGAGGGAGATTTTCAGTGTAAAAGTGAGAAGCACCGCAGGTCACTCAAGGAAGAGTGTAATGTTTTGTTGTGTGTGTTAAACTGTGTCCATATGAATGTCTGTGTGAGTGATCATGAATGTTTGAATAAATAAATTCTGTATTGGGTGGGTAAAAGCTGGGCACCGTTCCTGGACCGTCGCTTAAGTGTGACCTGGCAGAATTGGACGCAGTTAGTGCCGCACCCGAGAGGGATGATTGATTGATGAGCCCTATAAATGGAGGGACAAAAGTATGAGAGATTGAGCCCTATAGGATGAAGGGACAAAGGATGAAAGGGTTTAGAAGGAGTGAATGAGTTTAGGAAAACAGTATAAATAAAATTTGGATCAAGATCTTTTATAAGCTCTTGCATTTTGGATGACTGTGTGAAAGAGAAGGAGAAAATTTTCTGAGATCAGTGCAGTAGAAGTGAGAGCAAAGCATTCAGTTAAATAAGTTTATTAAAAATAATATAAGTGCAGACAAAATAAAGAGAAATAAAGATAAAGAATTATTTTTAGAATTTTTAATATACTGAGTGATTGTAAAATAGAGTTGAGATTATCAATTTATAATAAAAGTGTAAATGCATCTGACAAAATAAAAAAAAAACTAAATACAATAAAATAAGTTGATAGATAGATAGATAAATAAATAAATAAATAAATAAATAAATAAATATACATAATAAAACAAATGGATTGTAATATTATAGGAAAAGATATGGCAGCCACTCCGGTGGAAATAATAGGATTAAAATATCCACTGTGTAAAGAGCTAATAAACAAGATCTCAAACAAATGGCAGAAGAGAACAAAAAATATGATGACAAAATGGCCAAAGGAAGGGACATTTGATGTAGCATTGTGTGAGAAATGGAAACTCTGATAAAAAAAAAAAACTACAAAACTAAAAGCATCAGTAAGGAAAGAGAAAAAAAGAGAAGCAAAAAGGGAAAAAGAAAAATGAGTCATAGCCATGTTTAAGAAGGAAGGAGAGAATATGTTAAAAAGTATCAAAAGGTCAGGAAAATACTGAAGGGGGCTGACAAAGACAACAAGATAAGTTATTTTCTGAGCCACCCCCATATATGCCATTAGAGGGAGAGTTCCCAATCCTCAAGGGAACAGTGGAAGTAACAGGAGAACTGGAGATGGAAGGGCATATAGAGATGGATGGTGGAAAGGAACCAGCTGTGAAACACAGAGGCAAGAGAGAAAGGAAGATGAGCGATATTTACAGATGGATTGTTATAGACTGGCATGTACAGCATTAGAAAAAATGAAAACAAACCAGGAATATAAAACAAGATTTGAGGAAGTTTTGGAAAAAATGAGAACAAAAGATAGAGAAATTGAAGCACAAGTAGAGGCTATGGAAGAAGAAATAGAATAGAGAAAGAATCAGGGATAAAAGATACAAGAGGTAAATAAATTAGAAAGAGAGAAGAGTAAGTTGTTTGACAGTAATGAGGATGTGCATGAAGGAAAGGAGTTATTTGATAATGGAAAATGGGAAAAGGGCAGAGAAAAGGGGACACTCAGACCACTGGCTGCACAACTCCCAATTTTAATCAAGGTTGAGCAGGGACAGTATGTCCCCTGGGCTTCACAGGACCTCGAGGGGCTGGTTAATCGCCTCCCAGATATTCATGAGGGGGCTGGAAAGTGGATCAGGGTGTTTGAGGAAGAAACTATGGGCAAACTATTGAAAGAACAAATCATTAAAGCTTTGCTGGCTAAAATTGTAGGAGGGGCAAAGATGGATGAAATTCTTCAAACAACTACTCTAAACAGAGCAGTGAACTCTCATAATATGGATGGAACTGTTTTTGCTGTATTTCGTCCAGCAGTGTGGCAGGCACTGCGTGCAGAGTACCCGATCAGACTGGACCCTAAATTATTGAAGGGACAAGAGCTGGGAGACACAGAAAATCCAACCACATATGTCCAGAGACAGCTGAAAAGATGGAAGCAAGAAACTGAAGGGGATCCAGAAAGAGCATTTAATGGCCATTAATGGCAACATTGTTTAGACATGCTGTTATTGATGCTATGCCACCAGCTGTAAAGAGCAGGCTGAAGCAAATAGTTTTGTGACCATGTGTCTCATGCAGTGGAACAATACAGAAAAAATGAACAAAAGCTAAAAAGCCAAGAGAAAGAGCCACAGTGTAAACTAACTCAATTAAAGCTTGAAGAACTAACTCTAACAGTGTAACTAAGAAAATAAGAAAAAGATAACTCAATAAAGAAAGCTTGAAGAACTAACTAAGAAAAAAAGCCCACTTAGAGTCCCTCCAAACGCAAAGTGCCCATTCATACTCAACAGCTTGGACCAATAGGAGAGAAAAAAACCCGTACAGCGAGGCCAGAGAGGAAGAGGCAAGCCTTATACTGGTCCTCCAGGTGTGTGCTGGGCCTGTGGACAGCCCAGACATAATAAAAATGACTGTCCCACCTATCCATGGCAACAGTACCCTCAGGGTGGAAGGGGGGGAGTGCTTGCAACAGCCTAACCGAGGTACATTACAGGGCCCAGTAAACCCTTGGGGAGGTCCCAATACAGGCTATTAGGGGTACTCAGAGAATCCTAAAGGGGAGAGTCAGCTTCTAGTTTTAACAAATAAAACTGATCAAGAGCCTATTATGCAAATTAAAATAGAAGGAAAGAACCACACCCATGATGTTAGACACAGGTGCTGCCTCTATACCTGTTTAAATTTAAAATATGCCTCACATCTCCCCTTGTCTGGAAAATTTGCAAAAACAATAGGATTCTCGGGAAAAATGCAATTAATTCCAATAACAGCTCCAGTGTGTCTACAAACAAAAAAATCAGAGTATAACAATGCCCATTCTGGTAGTAAATCAGGCTCCTATCAATTTGTTAGGAAGAGATGGATTATGTAAATTAGGGCTACAAATTTGGTGTTCTCCAGAAGGAATATATATTGACGCAATAGGAAAAGAAACACAAATGGTAGTTGCAGAGCCAAAAGCAAATGTCTATTGGATAGGGCAGACCGAACAAGATATTAGACAGACAGTCAGTAAGTGGGGAAAGTTTATTGAAGCACAGATTCCTGAAGCACAGCTACCAAAATCAGAATTTCATTGCACAATGATATATGAACCAGAGAGAGATGAAAAAAAAAATAGAACAAAAATGGCAAGAAGAAACAAAAGGACAGCAAATTGAGATAGTCTCCCAGTACATCATAATAGCAGGGAGCAGCTTTAAATATACCAGATGGTGAATTTGTTAAAAAAAAATGGTTCAGTGTAACTAATTCTGTCCCACATATTGCAGTATATGTAGGAAAATATTGGGAAGCAAAGGATTTAGGACCAATGATGAAAAAGACTTAAAATAATAAATTAAATAATAGAAGATTTGCCAGCTGAAGTTCCAAACCCGCACATGTTACTGATGAATGTCCCTACTGATGCCAAATACTTTACCGTAATTGATCTTTATTCAGCCTACTACTGTGTGCCTCTTGCAGAAGAGAGTAGGTATTTGTTTGCCTTTACATATACAGGTAAACAGTGTCATTAGGGAAATAATGCAACAGATTTAGAAGCTAAAAGAGCTTCAGGGTGTCAGGTAGCAGTATTAGCACCTGTAGTACTTTTCAAACCTCAACCTCAATTGGATGATATAATTCGAATTCAACAACAAGCAGGCCCCTATGAACAATCAATGTGTCACGGAAGGGGAGCTAAAAAAGACTCACAAGAGATCTGGCGTACACATATATGGCGTACAAGGAAATATTGTTGCACCTACTTAACTTTTGAATATTCTTATTGCAGATGCGCATGGTTTTGACCATTGCACAAGGGGGGAAGTGATAATGAAAATTAAACAGAACTATCAAGGCCAAAATAAACAAAATATGTGAAAGTACTAAACTTAATTGGATTGATGCATTACCTCTTGCACTAATGAGCTATCGCATGCAAACTAACAGGAGCACGCACTTGACACCACATGAAATGCTTACGGGTCGACCCATGCCTGCGCCATATTGTAGAGGTCCCTACAAAGGACTGCCTCTAGAGCAATTACAAATGAAACTTTGCTCATATATGAAGAAATTAACTGCCATACATAAAGCTATCTATTTACAGGAAAAAAGAAAAGAGCCCAGAGAGGAATCGGAGACTGCATGTCCAGTTGGTTCAGGGGACCACATATATCTGAGGGTATTCCGGAAAAAATGGAATGAGCCCAGGAGAGAGGGACCCTACAAAGTGGTGAGAGCTACTCCAACAGTAGTCCAAGTGGAGGGAAGCACAACCCGGTATCATCTAAACCACTGTACTAGAGTTCCCACAGGAAAGACAGAAAGAAAAGAAAACAGACAACCAGACGATGCAGCAGAAAGTAATGAGGAAAAACCAGAGACACATGATGAAGTGCAAACTGACAAGAGCACAAAAAAGATCCACAAGGAGCTCCTTTCCTCCTGTCAGATGAACAGGAGAGGAAAGAGAATAAGTCTGATAACAGTTCTGATGACCATCCTATGCCTAATGCATCTAATAATGCAAACCCAAACTCAACCAATAGAAAAAAAAACTTGACTTCCCTTCAATTGACTTTTCAGCCTTTGAACAAAAGTGATAATGATATCAGCTCAACAGAACCAATGATAATCAAAAATCGGAATTATAATCAGAAACACTGATTATAATATTCAAGGTGATGAAGATATTAGTCAAAATAATGCATTATGGGATACAGCCCAAAATAATGAGTGGTATAAATGGGCAGCCTTTACTGCTAGAGAAACAGGAAAAGAAAATTGCTTGTTGTGCTCCAGATCTCCATTAAACAAAGTAATAGTCATACCAAATCCATATGACTACCAAAAATGTGCCAAATTTGGGAGAAACTTTTGTCATTTAACAGATTTAACCAGACCATATTGTTTTGCTGAATGTCTAGGATTTTTGAGAAATCCTAAATTAACAGATTATTTTTAGACCACTCTGGGGATCTTGGTGTCAGTATTCAGATGTCAGCCAAAATATAAAAATTGAAAAACGGAAAGTAGAGATTCCAAAATGGTATAGCATAGATTATAAACAAGAATATGAGTGTTTCCATAAACCAAAAGGAACACAAGATGTTGGCAAATTTAAAGGAAAATGTGCTATTATTTAGTATATAGGTAAGACTTTTATACTAAATAATACTGCCCCTGGGGGAGCTTTTAGTGAAGTTATGACTAAAATTAAAAAATTAAGAGTTGAAGTTACAGCAAATGCCAGAAGAGACAAACAAATTTGGGACTGGATTGATTTGAAATTTGGAGCATGGTTTGCTAAACTGGGAATGTTTTTGGGAGTTGCCATATTAGTAGGAGGATTATTATTTTGCTGTGTGTTACCTATTAAGAACATTAATCGTCAACACTACTGCTAAGCAAATGGAAGTGATAAGAGTCCCAAATAACCAACAAATGATCACAGAAAGGAGCCTGGAGGAACATTATAAAGGATGGCTAAACAAACTAAACTTAAATGAGCAAACTTTTGATGATAGTTCTAGTGACTCTAACGAGGACGATGAAGTGGTCTAAAGATGAACAATACCCTGGGTGTAAGTGCTAGCCTAACTTCTGCCCAAGGGTGGCCCTCTACGATGCGTAAGGTATCTGGGCTGAAGATCAACTATTACAATCTTGTGATATTCAATGTGTTATGTTTTGTATGTATTTTTATGCCTTTAAAGATTCAAGATTCAAGATTTTTATTTGTCACATACATTGTTATATGGAGAGCATATGACCAGCAGTGAAATGTAAGTATCTGAACCAAGTGCTGAACCAATTGCAAGCTCATGCTTATAACATTGTTTTCTATTAAAAAGGGGCTAAGGGAGGCTGGATCTTTTACTCCCTCCTAGTCAAGTGTGGAGGGAGATGTTTGGTCCTGCTGCTCCCTCCAGAGTGGAATTCCATGATCTAGTCAGTGGTGATAATACACTGTGACTTATTTAGTCACTAGGTAGTGTTAACTAATAAGACTGAATTGTGTAGTAGCACTCTAGATATAAATAAGCAAATGTGAGACTTACTAAGTCTCAAAGGGGGGAATGTAGAATATTTTTATTAATAAGATTTTTATTAATCAAGTATAAATTATTATTCCATTATAATCATAAATCCATTATAATCATATAAACAATATCAACATATAAATATACATACAAATAAAAATATACAGTTATTATTCCATTATAATCATATAGCCTGTGTCTTGAAAGAATGTGCCTGCCTAGCAGACCCTCAGATGAGAAACATCTGGAAAGACATACAAATAGGTCTTTCTCTTTATCATAACAAGTCTATGGGGCCCCTTCTCTAGGGAGGAATCAAATTGTAAGCATAAGGAAAACTATATGGAATATTTGGAACGCCCTGTATATACTGTATATAAGGAGATACCACCTAACATTCGGGAGATCTTCTCGCAGAGAACCTCTCGGCTTTATTCTCCTTGAAATAAAGTCTATCTTCTGGAAACAAAACCCAGAGACTGAGTGTGATTCTTCAGATCCACGGCAGACGACACTACAACTTGTTTCTATTTTTAAAGATCATTTTATCTGTCGCTCAGTGGTGAGTAACATTTACAGCAGCTTTGAACTTCAATTGTTTGTTTTGGAACTTGCCGATCCACTTTTGATAGCGGTAATTTATCGACTGCCAAAATTTAATATGAACTTTTTAATATTGAGTTTGCTGAATTTCTGGGTGATGTGACTCCGAAGTACGACAAGCTTCTTGTACTCTGTGATTTTAATGTTCATGTTTGTTGCATGAATGATCACTTAGCTAAGGAGTTTACCCATTTATTGAATGCTTTTGATTTTCTATTGGGGTTAATTCTCCCACTCACAAGGGTGGCCATATACTTGACTTTGTGCTTCTGCATGGACTTAGTATAACTTCTCTAGAAGTCTGTGAAAATGGGTTCTCTGACCATAAGACTGTTATGTTTACTGTCTCATGCTCTGCTGCTGCAACTATTGTCCCACTTCATAGCCACTTTTCTCCCTCATTTTTAATCCGGCAAACCCCTCTATTTCCACTACCTTTTTTAGTCAGTTTAAATTGGTTTCACTTTCAGACTTGTGGGAAATAGTTGAGCAACTTAAACCTTCGGGCTCATTTAAGCAAGTTTTTATTGATGTTGCTCCGTATCACTTGATTATAATTAATCGCAATATAGAATCTGGCATTGTGCCTGACTGTTTAAAACATGCAGTAGTTTACCCATTGCTCAAAAAACAGAATCTGGATTCATCAGTGTTAACAAATTTTAGGCCCATTTCTAATCTGCCTTTTATCTCCAAGATTCAGGAAAAAATTGTGTTTTCCCAGTTACAAAGTTATTTAGCTGATAATTCAATGTTTGAAACATTTCAGTCGCAAATGCCATTCCACAGAGACTGCACTTTTGAATGTTCTTAATGATATTTTAATATCCTGTGATTTAGGGGATTCTGCAGTTCTTGTGCTCTTAGATTTAACAGCCGCTACAGTTGACCATGCTGTTCTCATTGATCGATTAGAACATTGCGTTGGTTTAAGAGGTGTAGCTCTACATTGGTTTAAATCGTATTTTGCAAACAGGAGTTTTTCAGTCAAGATGGGTGAACATTACCTTTGCTTTTTTCCCTCTATATGCTCCCTCTTGGTTAATTTTTTTAGAAAACATGGGCAGTCATTTCACTGTTAACCCTCTGGAGTCGATAAATGCTTATCGTTATGAGGCATTTTGTCCTGATAACCCCGAAAAGAATTAAATTACACTTTTTGTAGCCGTTAAAATGACACTTTTAGTTTTGATCGTACAGATAAGAGCAATACATCAATCGAATCTGTAAAAAGGGTCTACTTTTTTGTATACAGACATAATAACAACAAAACTTTGTGCATTTATAAAATAAAGATAACAAACAAGGAGTGCTGTCTGCAGCCTTTGTCTGCGGTGATCTTCATTTACAAACACGTCATTAAAATGAACTGTAACTCAGTGAATACTCAACGAAGAGACATGAGAGAGATATCTATAGAAAGCTTGACATGTCTACTTTTAAACTAAACAAGTGCTGCCAAAAACAAATATTCTGTGATGAAGTAATCAATATGAAAACAACGCGATGTCCGTTTTTCACGTCTCCCTTCATTATCTTCTAATGCGACCACGCCCCAGTGCTGAATGCACTATTCAGATTTTAATGTTTCATTGAAGCGCGGGCCTTCAATACGCCCACACAACAGAAGACAACGCAGCGAGACTGTTCAAGTTTTTTTATTTTACTGTTTGCTTCACGATGAGAGGAATAAGACATAATTCACCCCAAAAGGATGTGATGTGGTTGAGGATTTGAGATTTGGATTTCCTCAGAAAAAAAGAATGAAGTGCTTTATTCAGCAGAGATCATAAACATGAGTAAGTCTCTTTTTATTTATTTATATACTTGTACTAGTTTTCACATAACATGTTAACATTTTACTAGTTAGACTTTTTCCAAACTATAATTCCTGACTAAATGTATAATCAAGTGAAACATTATGAAGTTTCAATAACAATATTGTTATTGAAACTTCATAATGTTTCACTTGATTATACATTTAGTCAGGAATTATAGTTTGGAAAAAGTCTAACTAGTAAATATACCATTCAAAAGCCTGATGTAAATAATATAAATGTAACAAATAAATGTAAATGTAACCGATGTAACAAACAATGCTGTTCTTTCAATTTATCCCCCCAAAAAACCTGAAAAAATATCCTCAGCTCTTTTCAACATTAATAATAATAATAATAACAATAATAATAACAATAAATGTTTTTTTTTTTTTGTAGAAAATCAGATTGTTAAAAGGATTTCTGAAGGATTGTGTGACGAGTAATGATGCTAAAAATTCAGCTTTGAAAGTCAGCTTTGATTGTCACTAATAAACTGTTTATCTGCAATCGCAAGTGAATATTAAATTATGTTGTGGGATAATTAAATATATTCTAAATAAACACCAAACATAAAATTATATACATTTATTTTGTCCTAACATTCTTTCTTGTAACTCATCCCTCTCAGTGACACAGCTGACTGAATGGCTCATTATGCAGCTCATTATGCAGGCCTTTGTCTTCTCAGGTGTGAATCACAATGATATTCATGATAGTTGACGCCTACTCGCATATGACTTTTACTAACAAAAAATGTGTTATAGAAAATTTAAATCAAAATATTGTTTTCTGTAAGTGAGTAAACAAGATGATTTTCACATAATTTAGAAAAAAAAATTCTAGGCTACAAGCTCCAGTTCTCAAAAGTCCCGGGAACCAATGTTCTGTATGTGTTTTATTGCCTTATTCAAGTGATTTAAGATTTTTAGTTTTTCACTAACCACGCATAATATTTTTTTTCTCAAAAACACAATCATGTACATACATGCTGCTCACATATTATAATAGCCCAGTTTGTGCTGATTACAGTGAGACTAGACTTTAGCCATTTAGATATTTATAAGAAACTGAAAAAAGCACAAATGTCAGGGCATGACAAAACTTCTCCAGGCCCCAAAAATACCCTTAGACCTCAGAGGGTTAAACAAAATTATGTGGGTTGTGAATCTCTTATGGCTTGTTTGGTGGATGTGTGAAGGCTTGGCTTTCATTCATTTTTTTTTTATTTTTAATGAAAAGAAACTGAAATTATTGTTTTTAGCCCGTCTGAATATTCAGACTCTCCGAAATTGGATTTAGGTGGGATGTCATTGTGTCTGAAATCATGGGTAAAAAAAACTGGGATTCAATTTTGAAGATGGCCTAAAGTTTGACCGTCAAATTAAGTGATTCATGCCTTTATTTTATCTAGGATAGATTATTGTAACTCACTTTACTTTGGGATCAGCCAGACAGCTTTATCCCATCTACAGCTTGTTCAAAATGCTGCGGCTCGATTCTTGAGTGGGGTTAAAAAAAGGGAGCATATTACTTCTATTTTACGCTCACTACACTGGTTGCCTGTTCATCTTAGAGTAGATTTTAAAATTTTGCTCCTTGCTTATAAATCTCAAAATGGTTTGGCCCCTACCTATATATGTGAGTAACTGACTGATTATCAACCCAATAGATCCCTTCGGTCTTCCAACCAGGATCTATTGGTTATTCCTAAGTCAAGGCTGAAGTGCAGGGGTGATTGTGCTTTCTGTATTGCTGCCCCCAGGCTTTGGAACACCTTACCACTCTCCGTTAGACAAACTTCTTCTGTTAATATTTTTAAGTCCAGACTAAAGACATTGTTATTTTCTAAAGCATATGGCTGATGGGATATTTGTATGGTTTATAATTTTATTATGGATATTGTCTGTTTTTCATGAATTACTGGAAAGCACATTGGTCGACAGAAACATAAATCAACAGAAACAAATCATCAGAACTCTCATACCACTGTCATTATCATTCAAAGAGACACGGCTCGCTGTGAACAGAGCTGTTTTTGACAAGGTAAAAAGGGTGTTGTTTTACATGACCATTGAGGAATTTTAACCAAAGTATTTTGCAGACATTTCATGAAGACCCTAAAGAATCATACCAACTTGTGGAAAATGGGCATCCAATGTCCCCTTAAAAGTTAGGGCTTTTTTGTTCCTTCTTTTACAAGTTATCATTTTGAAAATGTTTGTTTCTACATTTTATGGAAGCTGTAGGGAGGTGGAACAGTGGAGGTTTCACTGTTCTCTCCTGTTTTGAGGCCAGTTAGGGGGTGAGTTACAGTACTGTTTTGTTGTTCATTTGTTTCGTTTGAGCAGTTTAGTTAAGATAAACTAAGAAGACTAAAAGAAGAAGACTAGTGTTCTTTAAATTCTAAATATTGTTGCATCCTCTAAAAACTCCTAGACTCATATAGACATACCCAGAGACACTGAAAAGTTTAAACAATAAAACCTAAAACCTCTTCCTGCTCGACATACTTTAATTTATCCAGTAAGCAGTTTGGATCCTCCAGTTTTTCAGAGATCAGCTTGACTCCTGAATCTCCAGGGTGATTATAGCTTAGATCCATCTCTCTCAAGCATGAGGGGTTTGAAGTCAGAGCTGAAGAGACATAACAACATCCCTCCTCTGTCACCATACAGCCAGACAACCTACCAAAACATACAGCAACAGTCCACGTCACATTAGTTTGTTTGTTCTGTATATCACATATTGTGCTGTATCCTTTTTGTATTAAACTAATTATTCAGTAAAAAGTACTGTGCACATTTATTGTTATTCTGATCTTGTCAGTCGGGTCAAATGTGTAAAATTCACAGATACATAAAAATCACCCAATAAATATTTTCAATAACCAAAATCTTATACTTAAAATCTAAAAATTACCAAAAAAATTACCAAGCAATCAACAGAAAAAACAATATACTCAATATTCATTTTTAATTTCTAGATAATGATTTGATGCCATTTTTGTGTTTACAGTTATGGCCAAAAGTTTTGGCAGTGACATAAACTTTGTGTTTTGCAAAGTTTGCTGCTTAAGTATTTGTAGATTATTTTTCCATGTTTCTATGGTATACTGAAAAACAATGATAAGCATGTCATACATTTTAAAGGCTTTTATTGGCAAAGAGAAATAGTCAATATTTATAGTGCTGACACTTGTTCTTCATAACCTCTGCAATTTGCTCTGCCATGCTGGATATTAGCTTCTGGGCCAAATCCTGATTAATGGCGATCCATTCTTGCCTTCGTATCTCGGAGTTGATTACAATTTGTGGGCTTCAGCTTGTCCACTGGCCTTTTTGAGGACTGACCACAGGTTCTGTATGGGATTGAGATCCGGGAGTTGCCTGGCCACGGATCCAAAATTTCAATGTAATGATCTTCGAGCCACTTGTTTATCACTCTTGCTTTGTGACATGGTGCTCCATCGTGCTGGAAAATGCACGGATCATCAACAAATTGCTCATGGATCATTAGAAGAAGTCACTCTTGCAGGACATTTTGATACCATTCTTTATTCGTGTCAGTGTTTTGGGGGAGAATTATGAGAGAGCCCACTCCCTTGGTTGAAAAGCAACCCCACACATGGATGGTCTCAGGATGCTTCACTTGTTGGCACAACACAGGACTCATGGAAGCTTTTCTTCTCCGAACAATCAATTTTCCAGATGTCCCAAACAGTCAGAAGGGAGCTTCATCGGAGAAAATAACTTTGCAACAGTCTTCTGCTGTCCAATCCTTGTACTTCCTGCAGAATTTCAGTCTGTCTTTTCATGGTTTTTTTTGGACAGAAGTGGCTTCTTTGCCGCCCTTTTTGACACCAGGCCATTGTCCAAAAGTCTTTGTCTCACTGTGTGTGCACCAACCTGGCCATTCCTGAGCAATCTCTGCACAGCTGGTGACACGATTCCGTAGCTGACTCCTCTGAAGGAAATGGTCCTTGCGCTTACTGGACACTCTGGGAACGTCCTGAAGACTTATTCACTGAAGTTGAACCTCTCTCCTTGAAGTTCTTGATGATCCGATAAATGGAACTTAATATGCAATATTCTTTGTAATTTCCTTGCATGTGAGGCCATTTTGATGCAAAGCAATGATGGCTGCATGTATTTCTTTGGAGGTAACCATTGCTAACAAGATCAAAATGATTGGAAGCGCTTCTTTCCTCCTTTTGTAGCAATCAGTCTGCTCTTACAATCTAATGAGTATGATAGTGATTAACCTAACTAGTACTCATTCACACTTTCACTTGTGCTGCTGATATAAATTAGTCAATTACTGAGTGATTCTCACGAAATCTTAGTTTCAAAGTTTTCATATATGACATTTTAAAAAATGTTTGTATCAACAAATGTCCTTTTTAAGCATTAAGAGCCAGGTCTGAAGTGTCGGTGACCATAAATTTAAAATAGTTTTACTAACAATTTAACACCTTTTTGAACATATTTTCCAACACATGTCCTTAAAAATCTCATAACCGCAACACTCTGAAAAGGTCAGTGCCATAGGGAAAACTAATTAATTTTCACATTTTTAAAAATGGGTTATTAACAGTCATGCACAGTTACTTGAAACTTTGAAATAAAATATATTATTATAATAACATTTTTATTTGATTTTCAATTATTTTTCTCATGACCGCAACACCTTCTGCATTTTGCAGCCTAATATTTTTTCTTATTTTAATAAAAACTGACATCTTTTCAAAATGATGCGGCAAACCTGAAAGAACATAACGTATAGATTCTACACATACATCTGCGGTAATGATACATAGGTTACGGAAATGAGGTTCATGATTTCGGTAATGATAATAGACATATTAAGAATGATGTATAGTCAAACAAATAATATTTAATGTAGAAAATAAATTAGATAATATTGCCATAAATTATTTTGCAGTGCTTCAAAACTAGATAACATGTAGGCTAAAAACACCAGGGGCCGTTTTCACAAAATATTTTAAGACTAAATGTAGCTCCTAACTCCTCATTTTAAGGACTCCTAACTTTTTGTTCTTAGAGTTTTTCACAAAGTGTTTTTATGTAAAAATCAGCTCTTAAATCTGTGAAAAGTTAGTGGTAGACAAGAGGACTCCTAAATCACAAAGACCAAATCATAAACACATAAAATGGCTGTTTCCACAGCAATCCAGTTTGGATTTCTTTTACCTTTGTACTAAGTCTAACAGTCATATCAGCCATAATAATTCTAGTCTGTTAATTAAAAGGCAGCTTATACATATAACAATTATTTATAAGATGCAGGCATGTTGAGGCTGAAAAATAAAACAAAAAACTCTTAAATAACTTTGAAACACTTAAAAACCAACATAATAAAAAAACTATTTGAATATTGCAACAATTTTATTTTAAAATCTTTATTTGATTATGGCAACATGATACCTCATTCTACAATATTTCTATTATAATATGACTGATAGAGACCCATCCCCTATCAGCCAATCACTGTGGGTGTAGTTAGTAAGAATGCTGACATCATCCATACCAACAAGTTCATCCTCACCCTTTCTCTTAGCTTAAGATTTCTCCCCATTCCTTAGTAACATTTTGTCTCAGCTGCTTTATGAATAGTTTTATGAGAAAACTCGTACCTAAGAACTTTTACTGCTGTTAAGGAGAACTCTTAGTGGCAAGATAAAATGTTTTATATAAAAAGATTATAAGTTTTTATGAACCTGTTGTGAGCAAAGAAGCAGCTTTAATGGCACCCTGTGGTTTTCCACAAAAATAAATGCTTATTTCTAAACTCATTCTTTCCTCACTTTCTCTCTTTCTGCAACTTGTGTGAATGTGTGTTCATTTGTTAGATTAGATTAATTAATCTAAAGTAAGAACTATTTAACCCTAATAAAAGATTTATTAAAACCCCTTTGTGGTCAATGATCGCGACAGCCCCAGATTATTGTTGTTTCACTTTAACAGCACGTTAAACATCACACTCTCTTACTTGATCTGGAGAAACTGTGCATCAGTAGAAATTTTAAAGATTCTAGATTCGATATTTGACCACTGTTTTGATAAAACATTGTTGCAGTGACAGTAATTTAGTAATTTATGTCAGGAGTGCAAAATAATAAATATGTATGAGTCATTTTTAGAATAGAAATTCACCAAGCATTCATATTCAGTCACGTCTGCAGCGGTTTATTTGTGTTCACATAGATTCACTGAAAAGCGTCAATAAGGGTTTATAGTCCAAAGTTGCATATACATGGAGATATATGGATATATTAACTCATGTTTACTTCATATTTCTTCAGACAGAATTTTAATTTCTATTCATTTTCCACTGATTTATGAGATCTGATGATAATTATCCACTCCCTGTCTCTGTTTACTCTTCCGTGTTTACGCTGCCACTAACAGAGACCTGATTCGCTCCTGTCTTGTCCATCATAACTGTGCATCATATACCGCCCCATCCTATCCTGTGATGCATTTCCTTTACACTTCTGTGTTGATATCTGACCACAACAACACAGAGAAACCTCTGTACCCATGAAATATCCAAATAATAAACACACGATTACGTTAGTAAATGGTTTGTATGTGATTTTCTTGAGATTTGGGGCATTTTTATAACAATATTGAAAATGTACATCTGAAATGCTAATCTGTGCAGTGATATAAAAGGCTATAAATATCATATTCTTACAACAGTAAACAACCAAATTCCACATGAGATCGCAAAAGGAAGTTATTACAAACACTTGATCAGGGTTTAAAGTGAGTTTTGAGTAAAAGTGTACTAATAATCTCATAAATTGTCTTAAGTAGCTTGATGCTAATGTTAGCTCTAATGCAGCTGAAACAGGTGCAGCTCTTCTCCATAATGCATTTTGTCATAATAATTCACATAAGGTTGTAAGAAATGTTTTTTTTTTTTTATAAAAAGTCTTTTGATAATAGTTGGCTAAATGTATACTGGTATTGAAGCGATGTGGCTTGGTAAACCTTGTAATGCCAGAATAAAAGCTAATAATGGCCGAATAAAACAAAAGAATAATGATAAAAGAATAACGAGGATAATGTCTCATGCCTGGCTGAAGTGTGAAAGGCTCATCGAGTGACAACAATAGAATCATGAATGGGGCAGTCTGCCGGTCCAGACATGAGATAATAGCACACAGGAGAGCTTACAGGACAGTTTACAGGGGCCATAAATCAATTTTATTAGCCTTCTCTAAAAAAACACATGACATGGTCTTAGAAAATGTTTCATAAAATTCAGTTTGTGAGATTATGTTCTGAAATATCAAAATTAAGCATTAGTAGACTTGTGGGTTTAGCTTCATTATGCATGCTCACCTCTCCCCCCTCCCAGCTATGTTACTTTATTCAGCTTTGTCTTTCTGAAATGATGACTACACCCCGGTGCGACAAAATATTAGCCTATGCATAATACTTTTAAAGGTCTTTTTTTAAATCTTGGCTTACATGAATTTATGAAGCTATGTCATGCCATAGCATCATTAAATTAGCATCTAACAATGGACAAAAGTGTTTTTTTTCTTTCTAACCTATGGTTCTCTAACCATAAAGGCTGCTGTGTAATTTGCCCCCTAAGCATTTAAATAATTGAAGGGAAGCATTTCAATAATCCTGTGAATGCACTTAAAGAATGCAGAATCGAATCGTTATAATTTAATCAAATTGAATTTAATTGTGAATCGAATCGAATTGAATCGTTCTAAATTTGCAAAAATCGTTCTCGAATCGAAAACATATGAATCGTGATTCGAATCGCTGTCTACCCGAAGATTCCATTATTTGCAATATTCGCTAAGAATTGTGGAATTTTTTCAAGTTTGCACTATCCTTGACCATATTTGAAACTTTGCATTATTAGAACTTCTCATGTTATTGCCTCTAGACGAATCACTTGTTGAATTCCTCATTGTTGAAGTCACTTTGGATAAAAGTGTCTGGTAAATTAGTAAATGGCAATTTAAAAAGTCCTTTTTAACATATTAGGTATACAAATAAAAGTGAATGTGAGTATATTTTTAAATAGAAATGTTATTTGCAAATAGTTAAAATCCATTATTTTCTGAATTCTAGTTTCTTTCTAATGAATTTTTTCATTCTCTTTATGTTGCATTTTCAAATCCAAGTGATCCAAACTCATAGCACTTTTGTAAGATGGAGTTCAAGTGAAGCAGCATTTACTGTGACCTTAGATGCTCTTAAACACAGAGGGCACCCTGTTCTAGCTTGTGCTGTTCTAAACAAAGTCTGAAACTTTGTATTACAAGCACTTATTGTGTTTACTTGCCTCTTTATGATGAATCGCTTGTTGTATTCCTCATTTGTAAGGGTTTTGTAAATGGATAAATGTAAATAAAAATGTAAAACACCAGATTGTGAACTGCTAGTTTTATCATTTTAGAATCACACTAAGCCATACTGCATTCTCACAAACTAGTGACTAAGACAATTTCATATACAGTCCAGTGAAGATCAGTTTTTACTTGCACTTGGTGCCTGGTGAGTGGTAATCCTAGACCCTGGCTTAGATGTTATGGCTGTTGTGCACACAGCCACTAGATGGTGCTGCTAGCTTGTGTAGGTCTGTGCAGAGGAAATCATGCATGAAATAAATGTATTTGAAAATGCTAATTTTTTTATTGCAATATTTCAACATTTTTATTGTCAGATGTACACAGTCCACCTGAGTCATTTTTCTTAGGTTCAAAAATCTGTATAATAGGCATCTGTATAAATATGGGGGGGGATTACATTCCTGAAAATGATATGCCCTTTTTTTTCTCGTTCTGGCATTCCATTGAGAGCTGATGCCAACTTTGGTGACAAAATTTTAAAGTCATTCATTATGATAGCATTTTGTTAATTATTTTATTGTAAACCATTTACCTCAGAATCTCCAGCTGACAGTTTGGGCTCTTCAGTCCATCAGAAAGCAGCTTCACTCCAGAATCCTGCAGGTCATTGTTACTCAGGTCCAGCTCTCTCAGAAATAAGTTTGATGACTGTAGAGCTGATGACAAACTCTCACAAGACTGAGCAGTGAGATTACAGCACTGTAGCCTGTGTAGAGAACAAAAATAATAATAAAAAACAATGTGTTTATTTGGTGTGGTTCATATTCTGGAGCACAGATAACTTGCAAAAACCACTGACTAGTGATGTAGTTAATGCAAAACTATAACAATACATTATATATGATATATTCAGTGATTACTGAATTTAAAAGAGAGTGTAAGGCTATAAAATAAAAGGCTTCTTTTAGTTAATATTTTAATTTTGTTTCAATAATTCAACTCTTCATAAAACATCAAACCTACGCTTTTAATAAACCAAAAGTTTCCTTAACTTATGACACAATAAAGAACCATAAAATGGCTAGAACTTGAATACAACTTGCCTGATGGTGAAGATGCATTGGCATTTAATATCAACACAAAATAATACATATACCAAGTTCTGACGTAAAACTCTAGAGTAGAGCCCTGCATTTCAGCCCGTGCCCAATGGGCCCTGACTGTTTTACGCCCCTCGGGCCAGGCTTCGGGCCAATTTTCACATCATAGTTCAGAACCAGGCCACGCCTCGGGCCTGTTTTAGGCTTCTCCTTATTTTTATATTTTAGACATCAATCAATTAGTGATGAAAAAAATAAAAATAAATACAAAAATCAGCCCAACACCAGGAAACAACAATAAACCTTAATACCTACACATGACATGGCCAGGCTACATAGGGCTGAATTCAAAGACACTCAAAATTAAAGTGAAAAAAGGATGCAGCAGGCTAGTCCATTAAGCTGAAATTTCATTGCAGCAACTCAAAATGGTACTCAGTAGTTTGTATGGCCCCCACGTGCTTGTATGCATGCCTGACACGTGGGGGACATTCAAATGGTATCAGTTCCTTCATCCTCCTGGAACTAACTGCATAGTCTCGCCACATGAGGCCGGGCATTGTCGTGCACCAGGAGGAACAAGGACCCAATGCACCAGCGTAGGGTCTGACAACGGGTCCAAGGATTCCATCCCGATACCTAATGGCAGTAAGTGTGCCATTGTCTAGCCTGTAGAGGTCTCTGTGTTCTTCCATGGATATGCCTTCCCAGACCATCACTGACCCATAACATTCTCCACCGCTTTTCCAGACCCTTTTACATCTGTCACACATGCTCAGGGTGAACCTGCTCTCATCTGTGAAAAGTACAGAGCGCTAGAGACGGACCTGCCAATTCTGGTGTTCAATGGCAAATGCCAATCAAGCTACACGGTGCCAGGCAGTGAGCACAGAGCCCACTAGAGGACGTCAGGCCTTCAGGCCACCCTCATGAAGTCTGTTTCTGATTGTTTTCTCAGAGGCATTCACACCAGTGGCCTGCTGGAGGTCATTTTGTAGGGCTCTGGCAGTGCTCATCCTATTCCCCCTTGCACAAAAAGGAGCAGTTACAGGTCCTGCTGATGGGTTAAGAACCTTCTACTGCCCTGTCCAGCTCTCCTAGAGTAACTCCCTGTCTCCTGGAATCTCCTACATGCTCTTGAGACTGTGCTGAGAGACACTGCAAACCTTCTGGCAATGGCACATATTGATGCGGCATCCTGGAGGAGTTGGACTGCCTGTGCAACCTCTGTAGGGTCCAGGTATAGCCTCATGCTTCCAGTAGTGACACTGACCCTAGCCAGATGCAAAACTGGTGTAAAACAGTCAGAAAATATGAAAAAATTGAAAAAAATGCCAGTGGGCTCCAACTGTAAAACCATTCCTGTTTTGGTGGTTGTCTCATTGTCGCCCATCTAGTGCACCTGTTGTTAATTTTATTAACATGAAAGCAGCTGAAATGAATTAACAACCCCCTCTGCTACGTAACTGACCAGGGGCCTCATGTATCAACCTTGCGTACGTACAAAAACTTTGCATACGCCAGCTTTCACGCTCACGGTCGGATGTACAAACAGTGAAATTAACATGAGAATGTGCATTCCTCCACGCCAATTTCATGTCTGGCGTACGTACATTTCTCATTGTTTTTGTCCATTGGCAACTCTTACAGGCAATGAAGTGAAGTTGCAAACATTACACAATGAATTGTTCTACAAGTCTATTGCACCACCAAAAGCATAAACAAATTTAAACAACCCTCAATTTATAAAATAATTGACATATATTGTCACACAAGCCTTATGGGAATAGTCTATCAATTATGCAATTAAGTAAGAACATATAAAAGCATATGCAAATTGATACAACCCTTAGTCTATGGCAATGGCAGCTTTGGCCTTATTAGAGGACATTGCTAATGACAGAATCCGAAGAGAACGAGATTTTAGGGACCACAATGATTTTCTGGCCCAGGATGATGACTGGCTTATCAGCCATTTCAGATTTCCAAGGGCTATCCTCTTGGAGCTTTGTGCTGAGTTGGGTCCGAATCTAGAGAGAGACAGCGAGAAGCCACACAATACCCGTTCCCTTGCAGGTGCTGACAACACTTGGTTTCCTGGCAACTGGTTGTTTCCAAAGGGAACTGGCAGACCGCTCAGGAATAAGCCAGTCGTCTTTGAGCCGCGCAATGCCAGCGGTATGGGACGGGATCATCTGCATGTCTACCAGGTATATAAGGTATGATGCAGTTGACCAGCCAAACATTAAAACGCAATTTGCAGCGACAGCCGGTTTTCCTAATGTAATCGGAGCGATCGACTGCACACACATTGCTATAAAGGCGTCATCTGAAGAAGAATTTGCATATGTGAATCGGAAAGATTTCCATTCAATGAATGTGCAGATAATATGTGATGCACAAATGCGCCTAACAAATATTGTGGCAAGGTGGCCTGGGTCAACCCATGATTCATACATCCTTACAAACAGCATGGTTGCAGATACAATGATGCCCATTCTCGCACTCGGTCAGTTGTAGAGCGGGCGATTGGGCAGCTGAAATGTCGGTGGCGCTGCCTTGATAGGACTGGGGGGATGCTGTTATACTGCCCTGACAAGGTGTGCTGCATTGTGCTGGCCTGTGGTGTGCTGCACAATGTCACGCACAGGCATGGCATACCACTTGGTGAGGTGGCAGCACCGCCAGATGACCCTGACCCAGGACCAATGTATGTGCAGCCCAACCAACAAGCCATTCAGGCCTGTCAACATGTGATTGCAACAGTATAAATGGTAATCGGAGACAAAGTTCATTTTTTGACCAATTCCTTTAATGAGTGGCTTATGTCTGTGAGTGCGTCAGTGATATTTTTCAGGTGACTGTTAATTTCTCTGATGGCCATAATGATTTGCTGTTGTGACTCCAAAACAGCATGCGTTAAGACGCGGCCAGACGGACGGGCCTCAGAACTGGGGGGAGCACTGGAAACGCTGGGCACAGTGGGCGCTGGCTGCTCAGGAGGGGCGGATTCCGAGTGCGTGCTAGTGGATGTTTCAGCTGTTGCACCATATGAGTCTAAATAAACACAGGCACATGTTAACTGTGATTTGAGTCTCTTCCTTATTAATGGGTTCACGCATTTGCCATAAATGCAATAGATACGTAAAATCTCTGGTGTACTTTTGGTCAGCTAAATTGCATGCATTTGACAATTAAATAGGTACGCTATGTGTACCAATGTAAAAACAAATGAGAAATTGGTTACCTTCGTGGCAGTCCTGTAGTAAATCCGAGTCTCCCACAGCAGCAGATACTACTCCAGAGAGTAAAGTGTCACCCATAATTGAGCCAACTCTCTGCTCAAAGAGTGTAAGTTCATCGACCCCTTTACCACTGCCTGTTCTGCCCACACTTTGACGGTGCGCAGCAGTTCTCGTTTAACGTCCAACTTTATATCAGACTATTTCTTTTTAAGCTCAATTAAAGTGCGACTTTCAGATCCCACCGCATTGACGGCTTCAGCCAAACTCTCCCACTCATATTTTTTCCTTTTGTTATTAATTCCGGAGGACAAAGTTCCACATAAAATATAGTAGCACCACCAATTCACTTTCTGTAAAGTTTCATTTCTTGCCGCTTGCTTGAGCCATTTTCTTACTGCTTTCTTTTGCCAAAGTGGACTCATTACCATATTTAAATTGATTTAATTAGGGGCGGAGACTGGGTGGGGCGTTGTGCTTGTGCATATGCGCTCAATTTTACGTTAATTGGGATGTACAAAGAGAATATGCGTGGAATCCTTTGTACACAGAGATTCATACATCTGGTTTTTTTGTGCGTACGCACATTTACACCTTTGTCCGTACGCAATGTTTTAGTATGTCTTTGTACATGAGGCCCCAGATCAATATCCCAGAAGTTTAATTTACTTGATGCTATACTCTGTTTAAAAAGTGTTCCTTTAATTTTTTTGAGCAGTGTAAATTAGCAAAATAATGGTTATATAGTAAATGTTATTACAATTTAGGGTGTTTTATACAAGTGAATCTTGTTAAAAGTTACATGCAGTGGCCGTACTGGAGCATTTCCTGAGCATCAACCACATCAACCCGGTGAGTGAACAGCAATATGAAAGCGGCTTCATGAGATTAATGATGGAGCAAATTTACAACAGAGAGATAATTAAATTCAGCACTTTTTTCCCAACATGCCTTCCTTCATGGCTGTATTATTTAACTCATGCAAAGTTATGTCTTTATTGGGAGAGGATATTGATGGATTATCTGTGTGACTCCAACTTCAGAAGATTAATGATGAGTGTAGCGGCCCTTCAGCTTCATAGAAAAGAAACAGAGAGTTTTCGATGGGTGCCTTCGATTTATTTTAATGCTGTGATACAATTGTTATGGTGCTATGAAGTTAATGTGTAAACACAGTGTTGTGATGTATGGAGAACATTTGCAACAAAGAATTGAGACAACGATCACTTCAGCAATGAAGTTTATTGCATCTTAAAATAAATCGAAGGCACCCGTCGAAAACTCTCTGTTTTCTTTTCTATGAAGCTGAAGGGCCGCTACAGTAAAACTCGCTGCTACACATGAGGTTTCATCGTGTTGCTGTTGTTTCATCGCGTGAGTGGGACACTGGACTTTGCATCTAAAGTGCTGATTGAATCATGTCACGTCAGCACGAGACGGATACTTCATCAGGATTGTAAAATTACACAGTCAGTTGGAGCGCGGCTCATTCACGAACGTTTGGATGGTGATCGTATATCAACGTTACCGTTACAGATGAAAAGTAAACTTTCAGTAAAAGAACGTTACATGAAGTAAGACTGCAAATACAACTTTCTGGACTGTGTGAGTTGAAATCTTTACAATTAAAGACACTTAAGATATTTAAAAATATTTTGAATTTTATAGAGAATGGAAGTTCAAGATATCAAGTTGAATGAGTTATGAAATATTGATTTATGATGTTGAAGTTATTGATATGAGTCTTCTTTTATAAGTTATTGACTGCCACAGGTAAACGCTGGGGTTTATATTTATGGTAGCCTATATGTTACAAGCACGTGTATAATGTTGAATGTCAAAGAATTTGTGATCATGTTGCATATATAATTTGACTTATTACCATTGCTGATTATTTGAGTGTCTAAATTATAGATGTCTGATATGAGTAATTCATTGCTCTAAAGTTGTAGACGGACAAAATGGAAGACACAGTTGAGCAAATGGCAGCGCAAGCAAGTCAAAAGTTAGTTCCTGATAAGGATTTAAATTATTTCTAAAGAAATGCAACCAGTTAGATCAAGATCAAGTTCTCGAAAAGAAATCGTACAGAGAAAGGCCTAGAGATGCATAAACAGCTTTTAATAAAGCTTATGACTCCTGGAAGCAGATAGCTAGGGAAACTAGGTCTAAATTGAAAGCTTTATGCACATATGAAGAGCTTGAACATATTTTAAAGGACATTCAAACCAAACATGATGTAGTCACCCAGCGTTATGCTCCCTTATTGCGCAATCAAACAACAACTTCAGAGATTGTTAAAAGAATAGATGTTTGTGCCACACTAACCGCAGAAATTTCTGATTTGGTGAGCAAATGAATAGAAACTGTTGAGCAGATCCAACAAAAAGAAGTTGTAAAGGAGAGAGTAAGACAGACATTAAATAAAGATGAGTATGCCTCTGTCTTTGGTTACACAAACACCGATACCATCATCTCAGAAAGCCTAATAACATCGGAGACCTCTTCCAGAGCTTCCAGTAAACGAGTCGACGCAGAAGCTGAACTCGCAGCTAAAGTAGAGCAAGCGAAGGCTATGCAAGAAATTCACAATCAGCAGGCCAGATTACTTGAGATGGAGAAAAGGACTGGAAGCTGAATGAAGCAAGGAATGCTAGCAGAGGTGAAACAGAAAGAATCAGAGATGCGTCTAAAACTGGAAGAAGAAAGGACTAGGCTGCAGATGCTACAAGCAGATAAAGAAGTCAAGGTAGCCGCAGCTCGAGTTCGAGCGACGTCTACAACAATCATGAGAGTAATCTTGAAGAGGAGGGGAGAGGTAATGCAACGTGGTCTGGAGGGAGAGCGGCTGGAAAACAAACCCCAGCTGAATCCTCAGGTAGAGTCATTCCATCCTCAAGCATTTACAAGAGGTAAAGACAACTCAAGAGACTGAGAACTTAGCTCAAGTGTTAGCGAAACTCTAACTAAGCATAAATCGATTACCTGTCCCAGAGCCAACGACTTTCACTGGTGATCCTTTGAAGTTCATTGATTGGAAAATGTCCTTCACCGCACTTATTGATCGTAAATCAATTCCTACAAGCGAGGAGATGTTCTACTTGAAAACCTATCTTGCTGGAGAAGCTCGAAAGGCTGTGGAAGGTTCTTCTATAGAAATTCTCATGATGCATACCAGTGCACCTGGAAGGTCCTTAAAGAGCGGTATGGAAACCCGTTCATTGTTCAGAGAGCCTTTCGAGAAAAACTCATGAGATGGCCTAAGGTGGGAGTAAATGACCCACTTTCCTTAGGAGAATTCACTGACTTTCTACAAGGCTGTGTTGAAGCTATTCCACATGTCAAAGGTTTGGCTATTTTGAATGACTGTGAGGAAAACCATAAATTACTAAAGAAATTACCTGAGTGGATTGTACGTAAAATGGAGCAAAATTGTGGTTGAAGAGTTAGACATGACTGGCGATTATCCAAGTTTTAAACGATTTGTAGTGTTTTTGCAGAAGGAGTCCAAAATAGCTTGCAATCCATTCACTTCTCCACTTCTACTGAGTTCTAAAGTTTCAGATGAGAAATTTCCCAAAAGAGTCAGAGCTTTCAACACAAAAGCTCAAGTTAAAGATTCAACAAGAACAGAATCTAAGATGATATCACCATGTTCTGTTTGTAGGAGTGAAACGCATAGTATCTCTAAATGTCCTATTTTTGCAGAAAAGCCCATGGATGACAAAAGGTCTTTTATTCGTGAGAATCATATCTGTTTTGGATGTCTGAGAAAGGGGCATATTTCCAAAGACTGCAAAAGACGGCATATTTGTGGCACATGTAGCTTTCGCCACCCAACTTGCTTGCATGAAGATAAAATCAAAAGGCCTTGAATGTATCAAGAATGGGGTTCACGTCCTACGGAAGTGCACACAAATCAAGAAGCTCAAAGGGTTATGTCTCATACAGTAACACAACGGTGCTTCTGCTACCTCTAGCATTGTTCCTGTTTTTATTTCAACAGTGGATAAGCCACGAAATGAGATTCTCACATACGCTTTACTTGACACACAGAGTGATTCGACTTTTTTAGTTTGAAAGATTTTCTAGATGAGCTCCAAGTACGCAGTCAAGCAGTGAAAGTTGAGACTTAGTACTATGACGACTACAGATACAGTCACCCCAAGTAACAAGGTTAGTGGCTTACAAGTGCGAGGACTCCAAGGTGGGAAATGTATAAAGTACAGCAAGCCTATACTTGTGACTTTATTCCCGTGGATAAAGCTTATATTCCAACGAGAAAGACTGCGTTTGCAATGGCCTCACCTTAAGCACATTGCCAATGAGTTACCCACCACTTCAGAGCTGTGATATAGGATTGTTAATTGGATATGATTGTCCTTTAGCATTAGCTCCTTTAGAGGTCATTATTGGTACTGAAAATGAGCCTTTTGCGCAGAAAACAGAGCTGGGTTGGAGCATCATTGGCCTTTGTAATCCCCACCTGGACAGGCAAGGAAGTCAAAGTTTCATTTATCGAGTTTCATTGAAAGAATTGTCAGTTCCATCAGCTAATGATGTTTTAAAGGTCTTAGAGTCAGATTTCAATGAGAAGGGTTATGAGGATAAATATGTGTCCCAGAAAGACGTCCGTTTTATACGTCTTCTTAGTGACAATATCAAACATAAAGAAGATGGACATGTTCAACTGCCCCTTCCTTTTAGAGCATCAGTCCTCCTTCACTACCTAATAACAAGAAGCTTGCTATGGTACGTTTGCAGCACTTGAAGAAGAAGCTGAAGTCAAATCAACAGTATTGTGATCATTATAAGGCCTTCATGGAAGAAATGTTCAGCAAGGGAGATGCAGAGATGGCTCCTGTTACATCTGATGAAGGAACAGTGTGGTATATACCCCATCATGGCGTTTACCACCCTCACAAGCCAGACAAGTTGAGGGTGGTATTTGATTGCTCTGCAAAATTTTGTGGTATTTCTCTTTAATGACACTCTTCTCACTGGTCCAGATTTGATCAATTCTCTGGTGGGAGTACTTTGCCGGTTCAGGAAGGAAGCTGTTGCCGTGACATGTGATATCGAGAAGATGTTCCATCAATTCATGTTCCTCCCGATAATAGAAATTACTTGTGATTCTTATGGTGGGAAAACGGAGATCTGGAAAGAGAACCCAAAGAATATAGAATGACTGTACACCTTTTCGGCGCCGCTTCATCTCCTGGATGTGCCAACTTTGGCCTTAAATACCTTGCAGAGCAGTATAAGTCTGAGTATCCCACAGCTTCGTCATTCGTGAAGAAAATTTTTTTTGTTGATGACGGCTTGACTTCTGTTCCATTGATAGAGGAAGCGAAGGAATTGATTGTCAATGCTCAAACTCTGTGTAAGCATGGAGGGTTACGCCTCCATAAGTTTAATTCAAATGAGAATGAAGTTCTTCAGAGTGTGAATTCCACAGAGTGGGCAATAATACTAAACCTCTTAACCTGACTCCTGAAATAACTGGATACGTTCTTGGCATTCAGTGGTCTACAAAAGATGACACTTTCGGGTTTTGACATCAAACTGAAAGACCAGCCTGGAACACGTCGGGGTATTTTGTCAATTGTTGCTTCCTTGTTCGACCCTATTGGGTTTGTTGCTCCTTTCCTGTTGAAAGGAAAGTGCATTTACAGGAGTTTTGTGCCCGTAGAAATATTGGATGGGACGATCCTCTTCCTGATGACTTATTCCTACGGTGGAAGGAGTGGAAAAAGTAGTTTTCAGGACTTGAAAGATTTCAGCATTCAAAGATGCTATCATCCGCCATCCTTTAGTAAAATTGTCTGGACAGAACTGCACCATTTCTCTGATGCAAGTAACATGGATATGGTGCATGTTCCTATCTTAGGTTCAAGAATGACAAAGATGAAGTACACTGTAGTCTCGTAATGGCCAAAGCTCGAGTTGCACTACACACAAAAATCAAGAGCATTCCGAGACTGGAATTGTCTGCAGCTGTAGTTTCAGCCAGAATGAGTGTTATGTTAAAGGCTGAACTGGAACTGAAGATTGATCAAGAGTTCTTTTGGACTGATTCGCAGGTTGTTCTAGCATATGTCAACAATGAAGCCAGAAGGTTTCAATGTGTTTGTTGCAAATCGTGTGCAGCTATCCGGGAAATCACAAGTACCACATCAGTGGTATTATGTCAATACATCTGAAAATCCTGCTGATCATGTTTCGAGAAGTCTCCTTGTCTCAGACATATCTTCAACAAATTGGATGTCAGCACCCAAATTTTTATGGGAACAAGAAGTGTGTCCACCTCCTAATTCCTCAAATAATCTACTCGTGGGAGATCCTGAAGTCAGACTGGGTCAAGCATTAGTGACGAAGGGTGGTGTTAGTTCTAACTTTCTTGAACGATTTAATCACCTTTCTTCCTGGAGAACTCTCTCATTAATGTGATTGCTAGAATAAAAAGGCTGGCCTCAAGTCAAAAATATCTTAATGACATTGTGACTGTGGAAGAACAAGAAAAGCCAATCTGAGGTTGTTATCAAGCTTGCTCAACAACAGGCTTTTTCCCAAGAGATAAGAGCAATTCAAGGAGGGAAGGTTCTTCAGAAATCAAGTGCACTTTTTCATCTCAACCCTTTTTTGAAAAGTGGTCTTTTTTGAGTTGGAGGAAGATTGAAACAGTCGTCTCTTAGTGAAGAGTTCAAGCATCCAGTGATCTTGCTGAAAGACAACCACATCACCAAACTCATTTTGACACATTACCATGCCAAAATTTGTCATCAAGGGAGGTATCAAACACTCATGGAACTCAGAGCAAATGGGTTTTGGGTTATCGGTGGCAGCAGATCAGGTATCTAAATGATATACAAAAGCGTTGTACAATGTAGGAAGCTAAGACGGCCAGTAGAGGAGCAGCAAATGGCTGAGCTTCCTAAAGAACGGATTGAAGTTTCTGCCCCTTTCTGTTACACTGGTATGGACTGTTTTTTGGCCCGTTTTTATCATAAAGAAGGGTCGAAAGGAGTATAAAAGGATATGGGTCTTCTCTTACTTGCCTTTCTTCTCGAGCTGTTCATATCGAGATGTTGGAAGTTTTGTCAACAGACATGTTCATTAATGCTCTAAGATGTTTCATAAGCCTCAGTGGAGCTCTTGTACGTCAACTTTATTGTGATTGTGGTACAAATTTTGTGGGAGCCAGAAATGAACTTCGAGAAGCTCTTAAAGAATGTGACACAAAGACACTGGAGGCATTTCTTGCGGAAAATCAGTGCGAGTTTGTTTTTAATGCTGCTTCAGCTAGTCACTCTGGTGGTGTCTGGGAACGCCAAATCAGGACTGTGCGAAATGTGCTAAATGCTACGCTTTCTCAGTGCTCTGGCAGACTTGATGACTCTTCTCTTAGAACATGTTTTACGAAGCGATGGCTATCGTTAACAGTCGACCATTAACTGTAGATGGAATAAATGACCCCAAGTCACTGGAACCCATAACACCAAAACCCCAACATCTTTATCCTAATGAAGTCTAAGACAGTTCTTCCTCCTCCTGGTAACTTTCTGAAGGAAGGACATGTATGCTACAAAAAGGTGGCGTAGAGTCCAGTACTTAATTGAACAGTTCTGGAGTCGTTGGAAAAGGGAGTATCTCCTAAATATTTCCACACGACAGAAGTGGCAGTACCTCGACGTAATCTTGAGATTAATGACATAGTCATCATCAAAGAGGACATGCTGCCAAGGAACCAGTGGCAGTTAGGTAGAGTAGTTGAGGTCATTCAAGGGAACGATTGCTTAGTCCGACGAGTTAAAGTTCAAAAACAGGAGAACGAAAACTAAAGACTAAGTTAGGCATCACCCTAAACCTGCAATCATTGATTTTTTGATCGACAAATTCAAAAATTAGTGGTTTTACTTGAAAGCGAATGATTCAGTGTCAGGACTCGTGCTTAGACAATTGGGTTAAACACAAGATTAAACTGTTTTTTTTTGTTGTGTGTTATATTGGAAAAGGGTCACTGAAGGTTGAAATCATGTAGGTATATTTGTATGGGTTGTTTTGGTTTGGTTTATCATAACATGATTGGTGGGGAGTGTAATGGCCTTCCCCTTTAATTTGTTTGCTTGGCGTCACCACTAGATGGCGAAATATACTTATTGCATATAAGGGAGAGGAAACAAAGCAAGAGTATTTTCACGTTTGTTCTTGAGCTAACAAGCTCGAGAAAATGGTTTAAGCTTTAGTATCCCTTTGGCAAGCAGAGCGAGGTACGTTAGTTTGTTTTCTATGTATTTCTTTTGTACTATTTGTTTAATTTGAACAATGTTAAATGTGTAGTGAATGTTGTTTGGTTGTTTATATTGTGAATGTTGATTGTCTATTTTGCTTTGATATTTATGTATTGTTTTTTTGTTTTCTTTGTAGTTTTACGGTGGCACCCCATGCTGTGATACAATTGTTATGGTGCTATGAAGTTAATGTGTAAACACAGTGTTGTGATGTATGGATGACATTTTGCAACAAAGAAGATGAGGGGGGACAACGATCACTTCAGCAATGAAGTTTATTGCATCTTAAAATAATTGAAGGCACCCGTCGAAAACTCTCTGTATCTTTTCTATGAAGCTGAAGGGCCGCTACAATGGCTACAATGAGCATTGACAACAGAGGGAGAATTAAATTCAGCGCTCTTATTACCAACATCATGGCTGCATATTAAAATATACAAATTTACTTCTACATTACTTGATGGGTTATTTAACCCTCTAGGCGCCACGGTCGAGTTTACTCGACAAGATGCGGCACTGAATAAAACGGCCGATTTTGTCAAATAGGTTGTCAAATTTTGTTCGACTTGTGTTCGACCTCCCCTCCACTAGATTGCAGACAATGATCAAACTCATCTCGACTCAAACAAAAGTCATGCTTTCTATACAAAATCTTCGAGCTAGAGCGCATTGAATCAGTGCGAGCAAAAGCGGAGCTAGTGTGAGAATTAGCCCTTTTATCAGAGCAATATTGTCAACGTCAGCGAGTATTTGCATTATAATTATAATAATAATATAATAACTAATATTATCTAATGGCATCAATAAAGCTTACCCGCAATGAAATGTTGGAACTTCTATTCGCGGACCCTGATTCTGAAGGGGAATATCTGCCTTCAGAAGGTGACGGTGATTCTGAAAGTGAAAGTAAAGCCCTAACGGTACACCAAGCACACAAACGGTGAATCTTTGCCCAATGTAGATGGTCTCTTTGCCCACCATGTCAGTGGTTGAGAACTCAATGTTTCCCGGGGTCGGAGGTTCATCGCGAAGTTAGCAGGGCGTGTTAGTGTTGTGGGGAACGAGGCAGGAGGATTTTACCGCGCTAGTGTAGCTGTGTCTTCTGACCGTGTGCCTACCGGAAACGCGGCGACAGTATTGTGGTGGAGACTAATGCCACTGGGTATGTTAGACGAGGTCAAAGTATTCATAGGACAGTTAGGGGACAATGTGGAGGCAGGGTGGGGAGTCGCAATGACAATGACAGTGGTCCGAGTTGTGCACACTTGGCGCGCGCTGTCTGTCTCTCGTCTTGTCTCGTCATCTCACGCATGATCTGTGCCTTGCCGTGGCGAGTGGGCTTTTGAACTAAACAGGTCTTGTCTACTTGTGTTTGTGTGTCATATGAATAATATATATGTGCCCCATACATGGAATCAGAGTGCCTGCTGTATAGTAAGTACATGAAATCTCTACAGTCAAAAGGCCACAACCGCTACTTGCATTCGTTGGTTTCTACCATTTATTAGTAATGGATTTACCAGTTTGGTTTATACTTACTATTTACCTGCGCATGCAGTATCATGCAATGTAGCATACAGAAGGTGTGAGCGGACATTTTGGGGGGGACAGAAGTGCTGCATTTTATCATTTAAAACATGGGACTTTTATGAAAAATCTATAATCAAGATGGACGCCACCATATGACGTCATAATATGCAAATAGATGGGAAAATGTAATCCCTAAATAAACTTTGGGGTCCATCCTTAATATTTCTATAATTTACAGAAAGTCTCTATCTTTTATCACTTTTAAGATATAGCCTTTTGAAATTAAGATGTCAAAATCGAACATTTTAGGAAAAAACCTCTGGCGCCTAAAGGGTTAACATGACTCTGTGAGTTGGTTTCTATTTCTTAGACGCCAAGCTGCATAAACTACATATCAGGCATTCATGTAATGCATCTAAGTTGTGCCTAACTGGCTGTTATGTTAAATAAAACGTTTAGCTAACTATAGCAAATCAAGTACCTGCACGCCATTGTTGTGGTCTCCCCTCAGACGCGCTGCAAGATGGCGACTCCAGCGCGGCAATTCGTCAAAAACAACCACGCACAGATGGCGTCGTTTATCGGTGAATCCCTGATATTACAAAAACCGATATCCCGATAATGATAAAGATGCTTAATTTATCGTGGAAAAAAGTATCGGTAAATCGATATATCGGTCGATCTCTGTCTTGGACATCATCAGTATTACCCTCGCGACGTTGTCCAAGAACAGAGACGATGGAAAAGTAACGAATTACATTTACTCGTGTTACTGTAATTGAATAGCTTTTTTGTGTACTTCTACTTTTTAAAGTGATTTTTAAAATCTTAATTTTTACTTTTACTTTAAGTATATTTTGTTTGAAGTATCGTACTTCGCTACATTTAAAACATTAATTAAAAAAAATAATTAGCTCTCTGGAAACTGCTGCAGTACAGTTAATGGCCAGGAGAGCAAAATTGGTGCTAAAATCACAAGAAAGAGGCAAGCTTTGACAGTTTAGCAAAAGGATTTGCACAAATTAGCCAAAAAGGACAGTGCGTGCAGGGTGTGCGATATATCGTCTGCAATAATATTAATTGCTGGTTTCAACTGTGCGATTTTGACATTATCAGTATTTTGTCAAGAACCAAAAAAAAAAAACACTAATACAGAGTGCAGTGAATTCTAGTAGATTAGACTATTTGGCACGCATATTTAGAGTGTGCTTTATTTCATTGCATGATACAGTTCTGTTAAAATGCAGTTGAAATTGTAAGAATAAAATTTACTGAAGACCATAGTTTGCAGTTTTCATAAGCAGAAGTCAGCTGTAAACACTCCGACAGAGTTCGTAGGCCCACTCTGCGTACAACTCAAAATCACCAACAATTATACTCTTGACAGAGGATGCTAATTGCGTCAATGCAAAGGTCAGCAAAATTCTGATTGGTTCAAAAACCTAGATAAACTTAGACAGTTTTTCCACATAGGGATGCAAGCTTGAAGCATATCTTGCTGACGACTAGTTTTGGTGACAAGTGATCAGAGGTCAGATGCGATAAATCTCTCCAAAGTTGTATTATCTGATACGCGTGGACATCGGCAGTTGAACGTTTGTCCTGGGACTAGTCTGAGCTTCTCCCCTGTACAGACAGATACTAAACACCATACGCAGAGAACTTATACAGAACTTCAAGGCCACCTAGCCCTAGCTAAAATTTTATCAGTATGGTTGTTACGCACACGCACTATGAAGTCATTCACCTAGAGATTGGAAGTACATCATAAAGCAGGATTCTTAATATCTATAAGGTGCAACAAGGGTTACACATTTTCACTCTTGCCATAACTTGATTTATAGTAAAACAAGAAATAATGTATAGAATAATACTAATATCAATATGAAAGGATATAGGCAGGCTCGGCATCCACTCGTTTCAGAATGATCACACAAATGTAATATCTGGAGCAGAACACATTTCTAGCCTATATTTATATCATTTCATATAGTAAATCAGATATGTCACACGAAGAGTGCCGTTTTTTCCTCCCCAAAATGCAGCATGATTACAGATATAAAATTTTTTTTTACTACAGTTCAATAAACAGTTGAAGTTAGAGACTTGCATTTTTAGACACCATATTTGCCTGTTTTTGTCTCTATTTTGATTCCAACCACCCTTAGCCACCATAGCACAGGTTTTGCGTGTGAATTGCGCAAATGTACTGTTTGCATATGACCTGCCTGAATGAATCAACCATTTAAAAAAACAAAAATGATTGTTCCGGTTCAATCGCAACTGATCAACTTATTAACATTGACTTGCTGAAACCCTACTGGCAGTTTCGCTAATTTCACCATTTAAAGTGTCTTTTTATTATATATTTATTATGGTATTAATAATTTCAAACGAGTATTCAACAATTTTATGTCTTACATATCAAAACATTATTTCTGCATTTGTAAATGCAGGTTAAATGCATTCATGTCCAGCATTAAAACATGGGTAAATGCATCTAACTGCAACTTCCATTCGAAGGTACAGGACGGGTGTCCAAACTGGAGGTGTTCCCTGTAATGCTGCAGGCCTGCAGAGTTTGTTTCCGACCCTTCTCCACACAAATCCATGTAGTTTCAAAAACCTAAATTATTAGATTAGTTGATCAGATGTTTTAATTAGGGTTAACTGTTTAGGGCTGTGACTCCAGGACTGAGTTTGACCACCTTGGTCCCATGTTTGCACCCTCCCACTGTTAAAATGTAACTAAGTATTTTTTACTCTGAGTAAATTTTTAAACAGCTACTGTTTTTAGGGTGCTTTCACACCTGCCGCTTTAGTAGGTTGAATCGTACCAGAGTTCGTTTCCCCCTTGTTGCGGTTTAAGACCTTTCATCAAGCACGTCATCTTCACGGTTACTCCCATCAAATTTCCTACCCTGGCGTCCGGTGTTGGCGTGCCATGAACGAGCGGCACAGTGGATCGTTCCTGATGGTTATCCGACCGTGTTCAAAAGGAGATCTACCTCCTCGAGCTGCCCCCCACTCAATGGACTAATCCCACTTGGCCTTACAGGTTGATGCTGCGGTTAATGCGCCTGGGTAAGCCAGTCCAGTCCACGTCCATACCATCTCTCCTGTTAAAGGCACTCAGAGTCGAGAAAACGTGTGGTCGGTCCGTCCAGCGACCGAGCCTATGCAGTTAGGTAGAGCTCGGCTGTCCCGGAGGAGAGAGAGGTGACGGGGAGGTCCCAAAGGACTATGCTTATACTGTGGAGGCTTCCGGTACACAACATCTTCTCATGCCCGGTAAAGGAAACCAGCCGGTAGTAAACGCAGAGGCTTCTATCGGTGGGATATCCAGCTGGGAGGTCCTCAACTTCATCATCGACCCTCCTTCCCGGTGAAGCTTGGCGGTGGAGAAATCACTCTCACGAATATCACGCCCTTCTGTGGACCTCTCCGAGCCATGAAGGTAATTTTCACATCGATTCTTGGCAGAGCCCTGGCACATCACCTGAACATTCCTGTCCTGCCTGTGCCACCCCCCATCCCGTCCACGCGCTCCAGCGGCCAGGAACTGCCTCCGTCCACACCGCGCAGAACCCATCACACTACTCACTTCTGGCAATCATCGCGAGACCATATGCTTTTTTCTCATGGACTCCCCTGTTGCTCCCATGGTGTTAGTTCACCCCTGGTTAACTAAACATAATCCACGAGTGGAGTGGGGTTCCAACACAGTCACATTGTGGAGTGAAAGTTGTCATGAGTCTTGTCTGGTTTCTGCTTGTCCTGTTGTCCCTGTTTCTGTTTTTCAGAAAGAGAACATGGTATTGCCAAACATGCCCGCAGAGTATCTGGACGTGACGTACGTGTTTTAGTAAGTCCCGTGCTGCTTCTCTTCCTCCGCACTTCCCTACGACTGTGCCATAGATTTAGTGCCATATAAGTCGCCGCTAAGGGCAAAGTTATAACTCTCTTTCTATTCCTGAGAGGAGGCCATGGAGAATACATTTCTGATATCCTTAGCATCTGGGTTCATCCTCCTAGTTATTTCCTTCTTCTCACAGCGTGGGCGGGATTCTTTTTGTGTGTAAGAAGATGGTTCTCTGTCGACCTTTGCATTTTTATTTTTTGATTACCGAGAGCTGAACAACATGGATAAAGACACTATCCATTACCACTCATGTCCTTCAGCTTTTCTATGGGTGCCGGGAGCCTCTGTACTTCCACCAAATTGGATTACTAATGCGTATCATTTGTTCCTCGATCAGGAAGGGGGATGAATGGACACCGCCTTTATACCCCAGAGGGCACTTTGAATTACTTGGTGCATGTGCCTTGCGGGGCTCTCCAACTGCCCGAGGTTTTCCAAGCACATCGTTCATGACGTGTTAGAATATGGTAGTCATTTATATATATGTTTTACCATGGATGACATACGATTTTTTCTTCATTACAAACGAGCACGTTCAACAAGTCAGACGAGTGCTCCAGAGGTTACTTTAGAATGGGTTTTTTTTGTCAAGGCGGAGAAATGCGTATTCCATGCACAGTCTGTTCCCTTCCTAGGGTATATTGTCTCGTCCGAGGGAATATGTATGGACTCTGACAAGATTAGAGCTGTGAATAGATTGCCATCTCAGATTTCCCGTAGTCCCTACAGCGTTTCTGGGGTTTCGCCATTTCTAATCGGCGGTTTCATTTCCCGCAATTCAGCCAAATACCCACCTCTGACACCCTTGACCTCTTCCCAGTACTCTCCGTCAGGGTGGTCGTACGCAGCATGAGGCTGCTTCACTAACCTAAAAGCCACTTCGTTTCGGCTCCCATCCTTGTGGCCCCTGATCCACACGGCAGTTCATGGTGGAGGTCCGACGTCGTCAATTCTGGGGTAGGAGCGTGTTGTCCCAACGTGCTGTTTCGGACGATAAGGTACATCCTTGCGCGTTCTTTTCTCATCGTTTATCTCCTGCCGAACGTAATTATGACATTGGCAATAGAGAGTTGTTGGCCGTCAAATTGGCGTTGGAGGAGTGGCGTCACTGGCTGGAAGGCTCAGGGGTACTCTTTCTATTGTGTGTGGACAGATCATAAGAATTTAGAGTACATTAGGAACTGCCAAGAGACTCCTTAATTCCAGGCAGGCTCGGTGGGCACTTTTTTTCTGGCCGCTTGAATTTCATTTTCATCGTGACCGCCCGGTTCCAAGAATGTCAAACCCATCTTTGTCACGCCTTTTTGATCCCTCTCTGCCCGGGCCACCGGTGACTCGAAAGTGTATTTTGCCTGAGAAATTAGTGGTCTTGCACTCGGGAGCGGGAGGTCGAATAAAGGTCAAAGACGGCCTACAAGGGGTAACGCCTGTTCCGCTAAGTCCATCAAAAACCGCTATTTGTGCCGAGGAGGTCCCAAGTCGTCCAGTGGGTTTCATTGTTCTAATGTAGTTTGTCACCCAGGATGTCGAACCATCGGGTTGCGGAAACAACGATTCTGGTGGCCACGATGGCTTGTGACGCCCGCGATTGTTTTGGCTTGCTCAGTTTGGCGCTTAGTGGTAAGTCATCTAACCGCCCTCCCGCCCTCTAATGTCATGAGGGTCGTTTTGACCGTAGTGGATCGATTCTCGAAGGCGGCACATTTTATTCCCTTGCTCAAATTACCGACAGCCAAGGAGACAGCGGTCACTGTCCTAGATCACGTCTTTCGGCTTCATGGCATCCCGGTAGACGTGGTTTCTGACGGGGGATCTCAATTTATATCCAAATTTTGGAAAGAGTTTTGTAAATTGCTAGGAGCGTCAGTTAGCTTGTCTTCGGGTTATCATCCCCAAAGTAACGGACAATCTGAGCGAGCCAACCGAGATTTAGAGAGGACGTTGCGATGTTTGGTCTCCAAGAATCCTTCTTCCTGGAGTCAACAACTCTCTATGGTGGAGTACGCCCACAATTTATTGCCAGTGTCAGCTACGGGCCTTTCTCCATTTCAGTGTAGTGTAGGGTACCAGT